>NC_048225.1:1591417-1664540 GCF_002007445.2 Ailuropoda melanoleuca
GGGAGGGAAGGAGGGAGAGAGAGAGAGAGAGAGAGAGAGAGAGAATGAATGAGCAGGGTAGAGGGAGATGGAGAAGCAGACTTCCCACTGAGTAGGGAGCCTGACATGGGGCTTGATCCCAAGACCCTGAGATCATTATTTGAGCCAAAGGCAGATGCTTAACCAACTGAGCCACCCAGGTACCCCCAAATGAGGGGATTTTAAAAGAAATGTACACAAGCTTACATACTGATTGGTGGACGAAGTTGCTGTTATCAGACTCCTATATGATCCAAACCCTGTATTTCTTTTAAGAGTAATGATGCAATATTTCTAATTCAGTGTTCATTGTTCCATTTATATAGCTTCTCAAAGAATCCACTGTATTTCTCATTGATTTTCCCTAATTATTTTAGAGAGAAAGCGTGTGTGCACATGTGAGGGGGGAGAGGGAGAGAATCTCAAACTCCCCACTGAGAAGGGAGCCCAACGTGGGGCTCTATCCCAAGACCCTGAGATCATGACCTGAGATGAAACCAAGAGGTAGTCAATGGACTGAGCCACCCAGGCACCGCATGTCTCATTGGATTTTATTGTTCAACTCTATCTCCTTATTAGTAACTGTCTAAACATTCTATCTACTACTGAAGACGGTGTTGAAATCTCCAATTGTTCCTGTACAATTGTTTCTCCCTTCAATTCTCAATGTTTGCCTCATAGTTTGGAACTCTGTTGAGTATGGAATCTCCTTGTTTCTCGTAATTCTGGGTTCAAATCTGTTTTGTTTGGTATTACTATGGCTACCTCAGCTATCAGTTGGTTACTAGTCACAGGAAATCGGTTTCTCTACTTTCTCACTTTCAAGCTGTTTTTGTCTTCAGATTTCAAGTGGGTTTCTTGTACAGAGTATATAGTTTTCTTAAAATCCATGTTTCAATCTGTGCTTTCATCAGAGTTTAATCCATTCACATTTGAAATGATTACTGATAAAGGAAGGGCTTGTGTCTGCCATTTTGATGTTTGCTTTTTGTATGCTTTCTAGCTTCTGTGTGGGCGTAAGTTACCTTGAGACTGAAAAGAAAGGAAAAAGGCTTACAATCCTCACAAGCAAAAAAGACTATCTTTATGACAAAACCTTCTTTAACCTTTTATGCAACACTAGTTTAGAAAGATCCCCTCTGTGAGCTGAAGACCCATGGGGCTTTAGCACGTGGTTTACCACCCCCTTAACTCCTTGAGTCCTAAAATTAAAACTGAAAATTAAAGAATAATTTTCACCAGTTTAATTCAACATCATCCAGCTATAGCTTTCACATCGTTCTTTCAAAAGGAAAAACATGTGGAGCTTCTAGTAGACCCGAGGCTCGAGCACCGCATTTTCTCTTCTTGAAGGAGACGTGCGTTTAGCAGGTAACATCCATCAACCACCTGGCGCTTGAGGAGCCTTAATAGATTTTATTTTCTTATGGGGTCTTCAGTCGTTTACATCTGTAGCCCCCCAGCTTTTTCAGATGGCATCTTCAGCCCTTCTGAGCTAGCTTCATTTCTTCTCCACGAACTTGCTGGGATCACCGTGCGGTACTTGAGCTACAACAGAAGCATCCTGTGCTCTCCAAGGCCTCCCAGAGCACGGAGGACCCAGCTCTCAGCTTTTACCCATTTACTCATCTTTGTGATTCAAAGTAAAACAGAACACATGCTTTTCTTTTTGGTCACGGACACGAAGTGAACTCAAAGGAGAGTGAAAGTTTAGCCTTCTGCATTTGAACAATAAGGTCTCAAAAGAAAAACAACCCACAACACAATAAGGCAACCGAAGGTAACATACAGGCAGAGCTGGTCACTGTAAGTCTCAGTGAAGGGGAGGGTGTGTGGCCCTGGAGCCGTGGGCCTCCCCTTGGTCTCCATTCCACAATTCTGCCTACCGGTAGTTCTCAGCCTGGGCTACAGTAGCATCACCAGGGAATTATTACAAATCCTGATGGCCAGGCTTCTCCCCAGACCATTTAGAGTAGAGTATCTGGGAGCAGGACAGAGCAACTAGTACGTTTGCAAATTCCTGAGGCGATTCTGATGTGCAGCCAAGTCTGCAACTAGTGCAGGGAGAGGAAAGCCACCAAAGCAAGAGTCTGTTCTGTACTGGAAAGCAGTCAGAGTTGTTTTTTTTCCTCCCACGAAGAACAGCCAGGATTGGTAGGAACATCTAGATAGTTGGATGAATATAATTTGCTTTGCTTTGCTGTCATTTCACAAACAGGGTTAAAACAGAAAGTGGGATTTCGGAGGTCATGAAAATGGTAGCAGACTTTATTTTTTAAAAATAAAACAGGCCATGTGTTTAGAACCAAGCAACTCGATCTTTTGTAATTTGACTCTTGTAAATATTTTTCAGATGGTATTAAGCCAGAGGTCAGAAGAAAGAGAAAATTAAGAATTATCCCTTTCCCTACTTTGAAAAGTTAAATGATTAGAGAAAAATCCTTGGGGAATATTTCATTCCTTTCATTGTGTGTACCCTCTATTCTATCAGGAAAGAACAAAGGGAATTAATTAAGAGGCTCTCTGTAGCAACTCCCTTGTCTGATTATGATTTGAGGAGATTAAAATATTGCTACTCTGAAGATCAGAATTATAAAGCATTTTTTCCCCTCTCCATTTCAGGGAGCTCTCATTGTCCTTATTTGGTGTATTTGAGCTTCAAACTTAAGGAATTTAGATATTTTAAAAAATCAAATGAAGAATCACACCACTATAGAAACTGCCAAGGTATAAGCTAGTAACGAACACATTTTGGAAAGTAACGTTCAAATTTGGTACAAGGAAGGTCTGGTAGTGAATGGCTGCACAATAAAAACAAAGATAGGGATTTCCAGAGGGAAAGGAGTCACTCATCCTGATTTTTCAAATTTTTTACATTTTGCCATAAGCGACTTTAATGCCTGCAAGTTGTTCCTCGTAAGGAAGTCTCCCTTTGTCCTCCTGTGCAGATGGAGACCAAATACGAATGGAATCTCAGGAGGAGCACTTCTGTTCCACCCAGTGAGGTCGACTGTCCAGTGAACATCGCCCCTCGGCTCCATATGACCACAGGGAGCCCCAGGCATGGCCAGCTCAAGGGCACAGCAGGAATGGAAGAGCGGGTAGAAGGTGAAGGGAAGGCAGACTCGCCCAGCGGCGAGTCCCATGTTCACGTGGAGACGATATGGAAGTCGTTTTCCCAGTAACCTCCCATTTCTAGGTTTTAGACGTCACAGTGTAAAAATGGCACTAGAATTAGCATTCTTGAGAGCATCTTGCAGGGTTCTCAGTCTTAAGGTCTTCGCATAACCTTAGAACCATACCCTTAGAATTCTGGAACCACCACATTGGGCAAACACCCCTCAGAGCCACAGACACAGCCTATATGTCAGGTTTTAGAGGTATGGGGAAGAAAGTTTTAACCAAGGCCCAAACTTCAAGTTTTAGCATGTAAGGGAAGAATTAAGTGAAAGGGAAGGGTGGGCAGAGACAGGGAATAACACCTGGGATTATATTTTATATCCAACGTAGGATACAAGTATGCTTGTGTGCTTGCCAAGCAAAGAGAGGGGCTCAGACGGGTTAAGAGACTTGCCTAAGTCTGGTCTGGTAGAAAGTGGAGGGACCACAACTCATTCCCACTGCCTTGCGCTCCAGACACCACTGCCATCTCACACGAAAGAAAAACGAACATGCCAGACAGGAAGTACAAGACGACACCATACCTCTTCACTCTACCCCTCTCGCGTAGATGGGGTATGATGTACACACACTCAGTGAATTCGTTGAAATATACTGATGCACGTGCCCACTACCGCTCCCACGGGTGGTGCAGGCCATTCCGCTACGCGTGGAACATTCCACTGCTGGCTGTCCCCCTGGTGCCTCACGGCCCCTCTGCCAATGCTGTGCCGCTGGCCCCTTGCATCCCGGAGGCTGAGAACCCTCCTCTGCCAATGCTGCGGGAACGGCCCGGCTGCTGACAACTCTTCCCCACATCCTCCATGCCCAGCCCTTGTGAGGGATCGACATTTGGCTAATGGTGCACAGATGGGTCTGGAAATTTTACGGTGCTGGAGCTGAAAATCCAGAAAAGGCATTCCAGGGGGACGATGACTGAGCCCCAAATAAATTGAAGATGTGTTTATCTAGAAATCAAACATTTAGAGTCATCTCTGGCTTTAGAGTTGGCTTGAGAACTATTTGACTCACATCAATGTTAGAGAGAGCTATACTGAAGTTGTGTAAAGCCTTTACAGGTACAGAGCTCATATTATCTTCATACTGACTGCGGTGAAGTCTTGACTCCCTCAGGTGAAGTTAATGTTCAGACACATTAGGCAACCTGCCCAAATCCACACCGTTCAGCTGTAGAATGGAAACCTCCATGTCTCTGTTGCACAACTAACTGCTCCCCTAAGAGGGTGTAAGTTCGGTGTGTGGGGGATCATCTGGCAAACTGATAAAATTTAATTTTTTTCTATTTAAGTGGCTAACACAAATGAGAGGTCTTTAAAAATGAACTAACCATGCTATCATGAAGCTCTTCCTATATGCAGATCTACCTCATGTTTTTATGACGTATGGTTTCCCTTCTTATGCACGTATTTAATAGACCTCATGTTACTGGGTGTCTAAGTGGTTCCTAGTTTTCTGTTATCCCTAGCAGCGTTGCAGTGAATTTTCTTGCATATGCTTTTGGCTTAGTACACTAGTTTAAAATTTTTAGCAGAATTGCAAAGTCAGAGTTTAAGCATTCCAAACATTTGAAGGCAATTAGGCAATGTCTGTCTAAGAGTTGCATCTACTTATCTCCCAAGCAAAACTGTATGAACGTGCTTATGTCACCACAAACATCAGAATACTGGACATTCTCAAACTTATTGTTTTCTCCAATCTGAGGAAGAAAACATGGAATCTCATTTTTGAGATATAATTCACATGCCATAAAATCTGCCCTTTCAAAGAGTACGATTTTGTGGTTTTTCGTGTATTTATATTGTTATGCAATCATCATTACTATCTAATTCCAGAACACTTGTCACCCCTGAAAGAAACCACACTCATTAGCAGTCTCTCTGCCTTCACTCAGCCCTCGGCCAACACTCACTCACATCCTGCCTCCACGGATTTGCTCCTTCTGCATATTTCACACGCACGCACTGCAGATACGCAATCTGACGCATCCGGCTTCCTCCGCTCAGCATAATGTTTTCAAGGCTCACCCAAGTTGTAGCATGAGCTACAGTATTTCCTTTTAATGGTTGACTAATGCCACCCCATTGGGGGGATATATTGCAACTTGTTCACCAGTTGATGAACATGAGTGGTTTCTACTTGGTTACTGTGAATAATGATGTTAGGAACATTAATGTGCTCGTGTTTATGTAATGCTGGGTGTTCAGTTCTCTCGGGCAGATGCGTAGGAGTGCAATTGCCAGGTCACCTGTCAACTCTGTTCCACATCTGAGGAACCACTGAACTTGGCCGAGGTCTTTGCCCCATGTTACATTTCCACTGTGACTGTACAAGGGCTCTACGTGCTCGCCGGTCCTTGTCTTACTAAAGCCTTCCCAGCGGGTATGCGATAGCTCACAGTGGACGGATTTACATTTCCCCCAAGAAGGGGCTCCCCCCTGCCACCCCCCACCCAGTGACGGCCAGGCTTTGGGTTTAGAGGCTCCTGTGTAGCTGGATCAGGGAAAGATGCAAAATGCTAAGTTAGACTTCACAAAGCTTGCTCCTCTTACTCATATTTCACTGTATTTCTTTGGTAATCTCCATCTGGATTGCAGAAAACCCTTTCCTAATTTCCATGGTCATGAAAAAGTAGGTTCTTACAATGTTTGCCAGGTCTCGTTGCTTTTATGGAGGAGAAAACTTCCAAGGTCCTTCCTCTGCCGTTTTTAATCATGTCACTCCCACTTAACTTTTGAACTTCTTTGTAAATACTCATTCTGAGTTGCAAACAACCATTTTACAAGCGTACTTTTGGAAGCACTTTATTGTGCTTATTAGGGAGAGCCTGACATAGTTGCTCTCTCAGCACTCATAGAGCTGGGCCACTTCTCCCAGTCTCGCAGCTGCCCCCTCATGCCCTGTGGTTTGAACATCAGCCAGTCCTGCCACCTTCACTTTTTACCAGCTCATACTATGAAACTGCTACCATTACAGCCACTAAGTGTTAAGAGCACAATATGGACACTGTCTAGAAGGCTCCAACTGGAAAGTATCAGTATCATAAAGCTTTCCTAAAAAGATTCATTCCTTGCTAGATTATCTGCTTGATGGACAATGTGGTCCCCAAAACGGTAAGACATCAAACACATATCAAGATGCAGGAGGGAAAATAACACTAGCCTGCCTAAGCCTGGAGGAACTTAGCAAGGCCAAAAGGAGACATCACTGTGGGATAGAATATAAACATTTCCAATTTACCCCAGGTGACCTTGAGGCATTAGATCTTTTAGATCTAATTAGATCGTCTTTTCTAGACTCATGGTCTTCACTGGGAAGTTGCATGAAATAGTCCTTGCCTGTAGGGCTGTCATGGGGAGGACACGTGTATGGCATAGCCTGCTTACAGGACCTGGCATAGACCAAGGGCACAGTATTGGCAGTGGAGTTTCAGATTTCATGAGTCAGTAGGGCCATAGTGGGGAGCTGGAGGACTGCAAGGGCTCTGTGATGGAGGAGAGACAGGGCCACTGCTTGCTGGGGGAGGTCAGCCCCTCAGCAGCCAGAACCTCACGCCTCGTCCACAGGGGAAGGTCAGAGCTCGATGCGGAAGCCGATGCGCAGCAGACACCGCATGAAATACTGGGCAGTATAGCCTTTGTTTCTTCCAGGTCCATAAAATAAGATACCACCATCTGCATCCATCATCACCCAGTTAAGAACTCCCTCCCCGCAGCTGTGCAGCCGCCTCCTGCTGCGGCCGGAAAGCGCGTCCCCTCGCTCCACCCGCAGGGCCAGGGCCGCGTCTCCACGCCCCTGCTACCGGAGAGGTGCACTTCTGGCTTAGCTGGCAGTGTGGAGTTTAATCCTTACTATCAGATTGCAGCTCCAACCAAGCTGACAGACAGGCTCCCCTTGCTTTTTAATTGGCACCGTGTGAGCTGCAAACTGCACAGCGCAGACAAGGGAAATACCAGGCTCTGGCTGACATTTCCTTGTTGACAAAATTCAGCAAGCTCAGCCTCAGGAATGTTCCAGGAAGAACTACAGGAACAGTGCTGATCGGAGGGACCAAAATGTTCCCATGATTTTCTCCCCCTTCTATCTCTGCAGTTGCACAAAGAGCTACAGTGTAGACAAAGGTGGGCCATGGTGATTCCCACATGAAAAGACAGGCTAATGACTGAGGAGGTTAACGGTCAAGATTGAATAATTACAGGACAGGTGTCGCTTAGGCCCCTTCAGAGCTCCAGCAAATGATGATATCTAATCCGCAGGGACCAGCAAATATTTAATATTGATCTGGGTACTTGGGCCAGCCACCCCACCTCCTATAAGCAGACTGCAGAAAGGAGCGGTGACGACCATGTCAATGATGAGATGCTACAGACCTAGCCAAGAAAACTGTACTGGGAGTCGAGGACAAAGGTTTAGAAACAAATTTCTCTTGCGTGCACTTGTTCGCGTCCACTACACCTAAATTTGGTCAACCACCCACATGGCACGTGGCTGGCCGAGAAAACGGCCCAAGAACAAAATGGAGTACAGACTTTACTTTTTAAAATGTAATCCCGTTTTCAGTTCTTAAAAATTTTGTCTTAGACTGTCCTGATACACATGGCTTCTTAAACAAGATGTCGATTTTCATGTGATAGAAATCCCCTGGCTCATCCCCACTGCCTCGGAGCCGCTTGAAGGAGCCTCACCACTACCACTGTGCCAGGCGACAGTGCTGGAGAGCACGGTGTGCCAAGGGGCCAGGGTCCCAGGGCCCAGCCAGTGGCTGCCCCTGCAGGCACGATGCTGGAGCTGACGGAGGATGGTCTTCTCCGGGCTCTGTTAGTGCAGCTGGCATGGGCCAGACTGAATGGTGCCTCAGCCTCCAGAGCCTTTGTGTGAGAAACTCTAGCAGGTCCTGACCTTCAACTTCTAACGGGAGCATCTCAAACTCCATCCCAGGGACTTTGGTCTCCCCACTGTGCAGCGGAGCTTTGGGGCATTTTGTAGGGGCTACCACACCCCCCCCGCCATGGTGCAGGTCTCCCACACCCTCAAGTGCCCACGTGCGCCCTGCTTGCTCTTCCTCACACACCTTCTCCTGGGGGCGGTCCTGCTCATGCTTTCCTGTGCCTCCTGAAGTCCAGCACTATTGATTCTTTCTGCAGGCATGTTTTATTTTACCCCTACTTGTAGCAGACTGTGCGGTTGATTCCCCGATGTCAATTCTATTTGTTCCTCAATGAGGAACAGTCAGGATGACAGAACGGACTCAAGGGTCATCCCATCTGTGCCTCCTGTGGTTGGTTCCCAGAGCTCAGTTCTGGGCCACATGATACAGAGAGGTTTGCTAGAAGCTGCTGGGAAAGGTCTTCCTTGCTCTTGAGAGAACAATGGGGTTATTACGACTTCTTCAGTTTGAACAAGGAAGCACAGCACGGTGAATGGTATGGCCACCATCCTGCAGCGGTAAGAGGAGCAGGAGACAGGGTAAAGCCCACGCTGTGGCTAGCGGAGCACACAGAGGACAGAACCGTGCCCTCCATGACACCCCTTCACCGGTGGCCCCATCAACTTTGAGGCTCACCCTATTTCCAAGATCGCTCTGTGTTCTGTAACAGATGGGCTTGCTGTTCAAGCCAGTTTCGGTTTTCCATTCTTTATAGCTGAAGGCATCTCGACTAGTCCATCCCTAACCCAGGGTGCTCTCCTGCCAGCTCCCATGAAGACCTCAAGATGGAGGTGAGGTGTCATTTTCCTGGCAATGTCCGAATCTGGGTTAGGGCGCTGGACTTAGTTCTTGAGACACTTGGTCACTGGTGGTCACTGGTGGCCACTGGTGGTGTAACACTGCACCAATTGCTACGTTGTAATTCCCAAAGGGCAGGAACTGCTTCTGTCTTGCCCATAAGCACATCACGGTTGCAATGCCAGCCACATAGGACACGTTTACTAAAGGTCTGCTGTGGGACGGGGTTCAAGGCCTTGCTGTTTGATGTGCTGTTACTGGCACATGTACCCACTGAGGCTCTCCTCACCTCCGGGGCCAGGCTCTGGTTGGTTAGGGCAGCATTGCTTGCCCTCCTGAGTCCATCCATTGGGGTTTCTAGCTCCTGGTCCCCATCCACCCAGCTCATCCTTCTCGGTTTCCCAGGTATTTGCTTTCTTATCATCTGATCTTCCTAGGGCCCTGTGATCAGCCTTGGGCTGTCTCCCCCTGCCGTGCCTGTCGGACCTGTTTCAGCTGCAGCTGCAGCTTCCCGGCCCCCCCAGAGTCACAGCAATGATCAAGTTTCTTGCTTCTGAGGCAGCTTTGAAGTAGGAGATAAACAGGACTCCTGTGCATGTTTTCTCTCTTAAGTCTACTGAAGGGGCAAGAAACGGGGTCAACAAGGCTCAGATTCCAGGGGCTTGGAAGTTCTTTGGACATTTCATCAATACCAGCATTTTTCCCCCATGTACTGCAGACGAAAAAGTTGAAGACATATTTGAAAAAAAAATTTTTTAAAAATAACCCCAGAAGTTATGTTGACTTTTTCTCTTACGCATGGAAATTAAAAGGTGTCTGCACTGTGACAGACTGTCTGACAATCTTTGGTGACATGAATAGTGTGAAAAACTGGTTTGTTTTTCCTGAACTCGCTCTGCAATGGTCCTAATAGAGTTCTCAGAGTGGTACTGTGAGAACAAATATCCACCGGATTGCACTGCTGTGTTTATCTTAGAGGAAAGTCATGTGAAAGTATTTGTAATCCCTGCACAGCACGGGGAGTAAGCAAATAAGCAACACCCAGGGATTTTCAGGAGGCAAACCTAAGTGGTCTTACCCTACCTTCATTAGGCCAATAATAATTCTTACTTCTGTTCCCCCACGCCCCCGCCAGATGAACCAGTGCTTAACTTAAAAGAAACCACACGGAGAACAATAACTTTTTCTAGGTTACCAAATACAAGTAGAGAGAATCTTACAGAAAGCCACCACATACCCATCAATCAGCTTCAACACTTAGCAGAACATGGTCAGTCTTGCTTCACTGCTATTCCTGTCCTGCTCTCCCCACCATTCTCTACTACCCTCAGTGAAAGAGGGACAATCCTAGCTCCATCTACACTGGGAGAAATGAGGTTGTGAAAGACGGAAGGATATCCAGGTTATACAGCGTGAGAGCTTGTCAGGCCAGAAGCTGGGCGCACACCGCACTTCCATCTGAGTCCGAGCTGACACGGCTCCTGAGACGCAGCTGTGCACGCCTGTCAGGTACCGATTTCCCAGATGTAGTAGGATTTTGATAACATTCAGCATTTCAAGCCTATGATTTAATGACTTTTAATGTATTTACAGGATCGTACTACCATCAATGACAGTAATTTTTTACTGTGTAAATCTGACTTGTTCCCAGGGTCTGGAAATAGTGTTTGGAATGTGATGTGTCACGTATTTGTTAGGTAAATGGAAAGATTTAAGGAGTTTATTCTGTAGTTGATTAGATGAGATATATACAGAGGAACACTTAGGAAATGGTTTATAAGCGCTCACCAAATTTATTCATCACTCAGAAAATACTTATTAAGCCTACCCTATATACCAGGTGAAATTCTTGCTGCTGAAAGTTTTATTCTCACCCTGGAGATATCCCAACAAATTAACAAATAGTGAATTGTGTGCTTGTGATTATTAAACATACTTGCTGTCTTAATATCTACAGAAGGACATTGGTTTCATCTGAATTTACAAAAGGGCGCCTGGTTGGTGCCGTCAGTTGAACATCTGACTTAGTTTCAGCTCAGGTTGTGATCTCAGGGTCCTGGGGTCGAGCCCCACATCAGGCTCCACACTCAGTGTAGAGTCTGCTTAAGACACTCTGAAATAAAATCTTTAAAAAAATATTTCCTACTTCTGGCAAGAACCAAAGAATGTAGGATGCACACTTGTAGCACATGGTCTGAAGTCCCTAAAGAAAGACACTAATAAGACACTATCTGCATCAAGGCGGCTTTTCTAGATGTTGGATTGATGTTGGAAAACGCTTTTAGAAACAGAAGTTGTAATTTGAAATGCAGGGTCATGAGATATGAATTCTCAGTCATACCCAGAGCTTGAGTTTTCAAAATAGAACTTCAGCTTTTAAATGAAATGAAATCCGAATCCTTACTCTAGTAAATGAAATCTGGAAGCATTTGTTGAATTTCATAAAGAGAACGTAGTTTTCATACAGCATAATGAAATTAAGGAATAGAAACATACGCTGAAGTTAATTCTTTCCAAAAAAAAAAAAATAGGAGTTTAGTGATTGAAATGAGACTGTAAGCTCTATTCATCTTTTTTAATGAGCAAACTTTTCTCAAATGTCAGTCTGGAAGTGTTCTAACTCTGTGATATCCCTTTATTGTGGGGAGAACTGTTAGGATACAAAACAGCTTCATCTAAAAGCAGCACGAAGAGCAAAAATAGAAACCAAGCTTCAATTTTATGAAGTTTCAAGTTCATTTAGATTGTCTTTGGGTGTTTTAGCTCCGTTTCCATTGGAGAAGCTAAAGTTCGCCCACATTGCTCATGTACCTTCCACTTAGACCTCTCAGGAAAACCTCACCTAAAGTGTACCATCCTGTTCTGGTGCCTTCTGAACACATTCATAGAGCTAGTTTTAGGTTTTTATTTCTGGCAGATACAGTCTCTGTCCAGTGTCTGCTTCCATCGGAGTCCGTCAGTTACACTGTTCAGGACCGCATCCGAGCCGTATGAGAGCTGCAGTCATGAATAGAGCCCCATCTGTGGCCCCAAGTGGAGACAGCAGCTTCCACTGCTGTGATGCTCTCAGCGCGACTGAGCAGGGCAGCGGGAGCTCGGCAGGGCCTCCGTGGTGGCAACACAAGGAAGCAGTGTGGTGGGTGATTGATGGTCTGGGTTCCCAGATTACTGGTTACAGAGACAACCTAATCAGCTAAGAAGGGTCAGGTCCCTAGCGGAGTTTTAGAGGATGCATTCTGAAATTGCTGGATGGTACACAACTTTTTTCCCCCCAAGCAATTTTCTGTGTGTACTGACTGGAGGGCGGGGAATTCTTTGGGGACCATCCATCTTTCCATCCAGTTTCTAAAGGCTTGCCATGCAATGAGGGGTGACTGGAGGGTAAGAAGAAAAGCACCACATTGACATCAGACCTGGTTGTGAACCTCAGCCCCCCTATTTTCTAGTAGGGGCTCTAGTAGGGAACTTTCCTAGCTTCTATTAAACAGGCATGAGAACACTCTCTGTATTCCAGGTTCTTGAAAGCCGTAAATGAGATAATGATGCTGAGGGAGTGGTCTGGAGCATATTCAGCACGTAACAAATCAAGACTTACATTTTTTGCATTATTGTCCTCCTCACAAAGAGGAATGATAACACAGGATCCTGGATGTGCTTGTCAGCATCTGACAATTCAATTTTTTTTAAAATATAGGTTAAAGTGCTTGAGAAGTGAATAGGACAGCTTCCACCTTAACATTTTGTGTGCAAGACCAACATCGGCATATTTTGCTAGATCACTAATCAGAATATAATCAAGCAGTCTAAGGCCTGGCTAAATCAATTATGGTTTATGGACCAGGAGCATCACCTGGGAGCTAGTGAAAAGGACTCAGGGCCCACTCCAAGCTTTCTAGAGGAGAACCTGCATTTTTAACAAGGTCTCCACTTAAATCACAGCCAAAGCAGTGATGTCATGAATTTAGAAAGTTCTGTGGTGGCAGGTGGTACCGATGGGGGGATTGGAAGTCTGGCCAACAAGGTTGGGTCTTGAAGGATGACATGTCCAAGGACAAAGGGCACATGCTAGGAGGAGGATGTAGTGCCTCAAAACACAAAGGGGTGAAATTTTGTTTCTCCTTCAAGACCTGATGTTTCAAGAAATGATTAGCAGCTTTATCAATTGGATTACAGAGGACATGGAGCAGGATGCCAGGAGAGGAAAGTCAAGGGTTTAGTTGGTAACAAAGGGTGATATGTCCTTGACGCCATGCTGTTGAGCATGGGTAGTCTAGGTAGAACAAAGACACGGCTACTTGGGGGCTGAAGGATACGATGTAAAGAGCAAATATGGAAGACTGGCTGAAGCCGAGAGGTCAAGCAGGAGCTGCTCAGGCAGGTCTTGTAAGAGCCCATCGAATGAAGCAGGCTTACAAAGTGTGGGCTAAAGATGATGGCACAGATTCAGAATACCTTCTCTGTGGAAACCGTGGCCATGTAGGTGTGGATTTAGCAACTCCATAGGAGGACTGATTTTAGAGTAGAGGTGACGGGATGAAGACCAAGAGATGAACGGAGACCAGATCGCTAGGGAAGGGGAGGATCAGAAGGTAACTAGTTCGGCTGGAGCCTATTTGATGTGCATCTGAGGCCACCAGCCTGGAGGCGCACAATAGGGGGTTTGGGCGTGACAGGTCAAGGCAGAGATTTCGGAAACATTTCTATGTAGACAGAAGTTCCAACTTACGGCAGTGACTGCAAACAACTATGTAATGAATATAGTGTAAACAAGATAAGAAACCAAGCACAAAGCACTGGAAATCACTGTAAACATGAGAAAAAGCAATGCCAGTATTCCTCAACTGTAAGATACTCCTTATGGCCACTTAGTTCCTACCTGCCCCATTCCACAGTATTCCTTTTCCTTTTTAAAATTGCTTTTAATATTAACGGTAAGTTTCTTTAAAATCTTCAGGGATTTCTCTAGGCTCAGAACGTTGGTAGGAATGACTAAGTTTCAGAGTTCGGTCAGGAGGGAGACCAAGGAAACAGCCAAGTTAACCACCCCCCCACCCCACCCCACCGGCTGTCCACAACTCCTCCGTGACTGGAAACGACTTTTCTAACTACTCAGAATCTCAGTACTTAATTTGTAAGTTTATGAAGATCTACACAAAAAGCAAAAGATACTCTTGTCTCCTGACAGCTTGAGCATGTAAATAACTTGCTTGTTCATGGTGCTTCCGGTTTCTAGGATGACTTCTCATGACTTAACTCCTTCATTCCTAATAACCTGTGAGGGAAGGTTTTCACCTCCATTTTACAGAGACGACAGCTGAGGCTTACAGCAACTTTCCCCAAGGTCTGGTAGAGAGTGATCCAACCCAGGGTGTGGAATTTGAATTCCATACTGTTTCCCCACTTTGTGTTCTTGCCCTCCTGTTAACACATGGCCCATCTATGCAAGCTCAGCATCTTCGTCCACCTGGGCTGCGGTTACAGAACACTGTCAAGTGTGTGGCTTCTTCTCACAGTCTGGAGGCTGGGAAGCCCAAGATCAAGGGGACGGTGGTGGATTTGGTGTCTGGGGAGAACCAGTTTTCTGGTGCACAGACAGCCCTCTTTCCCTGTGTCCTCACGGCCTCTTCTCAGCAAGTGCTCACCTCTCCAAGTTATCTCCTGCAGTCCCACCTCCTCATACCCTCAATTGGTAACCAGGTTTCAACACTGGATATTTAGGGAATATGAACATCTGGACCGTAGTACTCAGAGGATTTCCTGCAGATTAAGTAAGATGACTCGGTCATCTCATGCGATAGGAAATATTTTTCCTAACAATTTTTAAAATTATGCTCAGTTAGCCTAATTTCTGCCCTGGTTAGGAAGGACTGCATGGCTTCATTGAGATGCTACCACCGCTGTTAACTATCCTCTTTCTCCTTGAAGCTACATCAAGGGCGTCCTCTATTGATTAGCATATGGAAACCACATACGGTAGACTGTTAATTGGAAGCAGGAGTGCCTATAACAGTTATTTTTATCTCAAAACTGTATTATAGTAGGAAAAAAAGCTTTGCTTAGGCAGGATGTTGGGACAAGTTTTGTCCTCTTATTAGAAACTGCATTTGTCAACTAAGGAAACACTTTGCAGCCTTGGGGGTTGTCTGAACAGGAGCTGGGTGAGGTCTAGACACCTGGGATGACAATGGTCATGCCAGGGGTGGGCTGGCTAAAAATTTTGAGATAAATCTATCTCAAGGGGTTATTTGGAGCAACTGTGTGGTGTGACAAACTTTTTATGTTTTTATTCTCTACATCTTACTTTTTGAGGATTGTACCAGAAGAAATGACTGTAGAAATTTGTATCTTTGTTTTTAAAATGCACACATGTGGGAGCAATTTTAAAGTAGAATAGAATATTTGATGTAAAATTACAACGTAGTTTTTACACAAGATGTTCTGCAAGAAGTCATCTAGCTGTGGAGGTGAAGAACTGAACTCCTACAGTGCACGAGTTTTCATGTTTTACACTCCTGCGTCATCTGAGAGCTCACCATGTTGTCATAGTGTATGATGACGTAGGACTATCACAGCCGCCATGTAACGTAGGTGTGACCATCTTCTCTCTGAAGGTGGACGTGGAGACAGGGGATCTCACCTAAGACCCTGGCACTCCGAAGTGAGATGGGAGAGCAAGACGGCGACGGCGGAGCTGGGCTCCGCGTCCTCCCCCACAACCACCCGCCTGCTGGTTTGCTCGTCACATCGCGCCAGCCGGGACCACCAGCAGCACTCGGGTCTGCTAGCTCCCTTCCCAGGCTGGTCTCGGTTTACCTCTATGAAAACCGAGCAAAATCACCTGGAGGTTAGTGTTCGTTTAGACTCCAGACACCTAAGCACATGTTTCTAAGCTTCCTTCCACAAACCCCAAGCTGGAACCTTAAATAATCCCAGCCGTGGGTCCCCCGGCAGCAGGGAGGACTCCTCTTCCCCGAACCCCCACATCACTGGACTTCCCAGAGGAAGATCACAAAGTGAAGCTCAAGAAACTGCAACAGGCCCGTGACAAAGCTGCTGGGGGAAACTGGGCAAACTTCGGTGAAAGCAAGTGTGGAAGACTGAAAACAGAACACCCTCCTGAGAAGCGTGGCAAGAGGACGGAGGAAGCCGATGAAGTCCCATCCATGTGTTGTCTTGTTAAGGCTGCAGTGGCTGAACACGGGTACACACATCAGTGCTGGTTTGGCAAGGCCAGCAATCAAATCCACCCTACAGATGGGCCAGACCCAGTTCTCCCATCCAGCAGTCACCCAGAGCAAGGATGGGGTGGGGCTGGACGGTCACAACCAGCTGACCTACCAGCTCTGGGATCAGGGCCTTAGTTTTTAATCCTCATGTATTTACATGCATGTGACACACACATATATATGCTGCGTATATAAAGTATTTGTTGCTTTAAATTTTTTTTTTTTTTTAAAGATTTTGAGAGAGAGAGAGAGAGAGAGAGAGAGAGAAAATGGTCCACAAGCAGGGGGAGAAGCCGAGGGAGAGGGAGAAGCAGACTTCTCGCTAAGCAGGGACTCCCCCTCAATGTGGGGGTCGATCCCAGGACCCTGAGATCATGACCTGAGCTGAAGGCAGACGCTTAAGCAACTGAACCACTCAGGCGCTCCTGTTTTAAGTGTTTTACGGACCTTTTGTCATTCTACATATTTATGTAGAAGTATGTATTACAAATAACACACACTTATCCTACGCTAATGAAGGATCTTAGAAATCAGCCCGTATCTGTCATTTTACTGATGAACAAACTAGATCCCAAAAAGGTTAATTCACCGCAGTCGCACAGACAGAAGCAGTGGACACACTTCCGGTGTGTTGCCGAGCCCAGGATGTGGAACCCGGCAGAATCCAGGCCTGCTGACCAGCAAGGAGCTGGCCTTCTCTCTAACCCAGGCTGCACTCTCTCCAACTGCACCATGAGATGACAGTCTCCCCCTTACATGGAGGGACATCAGGGTAAGTGAGGTCCCAACAGGTGTCCTGTCCCCCATTTCCAGCACCTGGATGCTGCTTAGAGTCATCTTTGCTCACCTCTGATTGCTCACAGCTACGCACATGCATTTTCCTCTAAAATTCCTGGGCAATTCACATTTAGGCTCACCTTTTCAAGATGTTTTGCAGCAACTGCTGGGGTAGACCTGGATCTGAAGTAACCCAGAGATGGCAGTCCCCGCCTAGAGCAAACCAGGTATGGGGGTGTCCGTATCACTACCAGGCTCCCAATGTCCATGGGGCTGCCAGCCGTGCGAGGGTCTTGTATTATCTAGGAGTGAGCATGGTTTCCAGGTTTGGTCTCATGGAGATTAGTAGCGTTAAGGAGATAAAGCCCTCAAAGAATGCAGTGCTCTTTTCTTTTTAAATCCTGTTTTCAGATATTTCACGTAGATCAGACTTCTTGATCTGTCATAATTCATCTCCACATTTTCAACACTGAATCATAAATGATCTACTCTACAAGCTCACCCAACTGCTCCAGGGAGAAGGGGAGGAGCCTTTAAGAAAAACTAATTTTTCTGGGACTCACCTAAGGAATTTCAAATGAGACATTAACAGATGAGTGCACATTGTTTCGATAGGACTCTTCCTGAAAGGAGCCGCCACAAGTCTGTGTGCAAACTGAACTGAGGTCCAACAAACTCCTCTCTCCAAGGTAAAGCTAAAAATAGGTGAGTGGATGACAGAAAAAAGTAGACAGGGATTCCAGTGACCTCTACTCTGAGTACTGAACACTCTTCTTTCACCCCTCAATCTTTCCTTTTTGTCCTTTTGACCTTTTAGGCAACACACTTAAAAATTAACCATGACTACGCCAGGCACTCAGCTCCTGACTGCCCTTCTATCAACGTATGTTCCAGCTCTCACCGTGTCCATAGCCCTGTAGGCAAGATCAACCACCACAAACCGGGTGGCCAGTCCACTCATATCACAAAATCAATAGCTGAATGAAGTTTCAGGTCTCAGAATTTCCAGTGGCAAGAGATGACTGCGAGCAGTTGACCAGAATGTTCTGGTTTCCTTGGTCATTCTATTTCTTACAACAGTTGATATGTTAGTTTAACTCAGTTTGGGGAGTCCTTTCTCCATATTGGATTTCCATGGCGTGAAAGGACAGAACCACAGGGCTGAGTCTGTCCCGCTGAGAAAGGGCTCAAGAAATGCTAACAGGATGCAGACATCCACCTGAAGGAACTTCCAGCCCGAGGTGCTCACCTCTAGCAGGACATCGTGGTAGATAGTAAAACAAAACAAAACAAAAAACGGTTAAGTAGCATTTGGGCTTTCAAGAATGCTGAGCCTCTAGTTAAAGTAACATTTGGGCAGAGGGGACAGGGAGCCAACAAGTTCAGTGTCTATCGCACTTGGTCTCACACGCTTGGCTTGGAGCAGCAGCTCGTTGCCCCAAGTCACACATTCAGCAAGGAAGTCTGAAATCGGAATCTAGATGCCCACTTTGCCTAGTGTCTTCCCCAATATTAGTGGATATATCAAGATCCACACAACTCTCTAGGCTTATTAGCACAGCATTTCCATATCTAAGTATCCCCAGGAAATAACCAGAAAGGTCCACAAAGGTATCAAGAATGTTCATTGGGGTTATTTATACTAAAAAAGGGTGGGGGAGAGAATGAAGCAGATCAGTAAGGGAAACATGATTCAGTTATAATGCAGTTAGATGATGACACATTATCTGGAAAGTACACATTTGATAGGAAATATTTAACGACAATGTTCATCAACAAAATACAAAGTTGTAAAGTCACTCCACTTTATTTACACACACACGAGGGAAATAAGCACATACCTTCTGCAGAAGGAGCATACAAGTTTTTTTTTTTGGTTTTTTAAATTTTCAGTAACATTTAATATTGTACATGTGTTAGAGAAAATATTTCTCAAGTAGTTGTATTAATTGAGGCTTGATATAGTGACCGAGTTTTCAAAGGCTTGTTCTTAGAGGTTGTCTGTAATCTCATGAAGTCATCTAGGGAATGGTCCTATTGTTCGCAGGTGGGGAAACGGAACACAACCCCATGATTCTTTCAATAATGGAAAACTAACGGATTCATGTCAATGGCTGGGTCAAAATGAGTTGTCTACATAATTCAAACTACATTTAAGTACATCATAGTATCTACATTTGCCTCATCAAGTAGATTAAGCAGTTCTATTCTTCTGGCTCCAAACTCTACACTGAAGTAGAAATTTCATAAAGATGTCAGTTCTGGGGCAAATAATGCGGTATCTTTAGCTTTTCTTCTGCTTCCTCTGGAGATCAAAATTTATGTAATGCAATGCATTACTGCACATGGAGCCAAGAGGCTCAGCCATGGCGCTTCTGGGAAAAGCGTGGCAAGAATGAAGCATGAATAAGCCAGTGTGTTCCTGATAATGTGAGCCTTCAGGCCAAAGAATCTGAATTTTGCTAAGAATCCAACTTGTATCATTATCTGATTAACCCACAAACAGAAAACCATGGATGGGGTGGTTTAAACAGACTAATTTCTCATAGTTCTGGAGACCTGGCTGTCCATATATTGTCTTTCCTCGGGCAGATTGGGGCCAAGGTTCTTTTCTTCTTCTAACACCATCATTCCATCATAAGAGCTCCACCCCCACAACGTAACTGAATGCTAATTTCCTCTTAAGACTCCATCTCCAAAGAGCATCCCATTGGGGGTTAGGGCTTTAACATAAGAACTTGGTGGGGGAGTCACCCAGTTTTCCCCTAACAACTTGCATGGATTATCCAGAGCTAACCAGATTCCCAAGAGTCACTAGATCACAGGAAGTACCAGAAGCATGTCTCCTTCCCTGGAAAGGAAAGGAGGGCAACATCTGCCCCCACTTGCCTGACGGCTGGCAGCAAGTAAGTCATGCTCGCTTTGCAGACGAAGAGTGATGCTTGTTGCAGCTCTGCTTTCCAGCTCAGACACTTGCTTCCTGCAGCCATCTGAGCCTGTGGCCTTTAGCATTTGTCAAGAAGACACTACCTAGATCCTGACAAAGGGCAGGAAAGGAAGGGGAAGAAGGACCATCACAACATGAATTGTCAAGAATCAATCAAGAGCTGTTGTTGGTCCCGGAACGAATTCCTCGGTCTGTTTCCTTGAGCAGATCAGTGAGTCATTTGTTTATGTCACAATGGCCATTGTTCTATGATCACAGGCATTTGCAACAGCTCCCTGAAGATCATTTTGACAAAAATTTTCCTTTTTATGAAAGCAGCTTAATAAACTTTTAGTTCAAATCATTTGTGCATCCTCCGATGTGTGTTCTCCTACACGAAGCAAACAATAGCATTTCTACTAGAAGACAGGTGAACGATTTTTTTGCACAGTGTATTTATGAAGAAAGATACTGAGTATTATCTCAAGTTAGAGGATTCACACTTTGATCAGGCTAAGTTCAAGGATACAGATCCTGGCAAGTTAATCGGACTTATTTTGCTTTTTTAAGAAGGACCAAGGACTCAAGTATGTTTATTCATCAGAGTAAAGGCTGGAAAATAATTGCTAATCTTCATGTTCCCAGCACACCTCAGTAGACACTCTGCCTGTGATTAAAAGTTAAAATCACAATTTTAAATTAACAGAGTATGTGAATGTTGAGGTATTTGCGAGTGAAAATATTCCCTCAGCACTGCTGGAAGCCAGATGAGTGTGAAATGGTGTAGAGCAAGTTACAGGCCTCAAGAGAAGTGGCAGTGGTCTCACTGTTGCATCACCGCCAAATCCTTAGGTTAAAACCTCATCCCTACTGTGGTGGCTTTTGGAGGTGGGGTCTTTGAGAGGTGATTAGGTGAGGGAGCCCTCAGGAACAGGATTCCTCGCTTTTGTAAGAGCATTTCCTCTCTCCACTATCTGACGACACAGGGACAAAATGGCCATCTACAAACCAAGAAGAGGCTCACAGCAGACATTTGATAAGCCAGCAGCTCCATGTTGGACTTCTCGGCCTGCAGAAATGTGAGAAATGAATTTTTGTTGTTTACAGGCCACCTAATCTGTGCTATTTTGTTAAAGCAGCTTAAACACAGATGAAGACAGACTACATACTACGGTTACAAACCATGAGAACTCAACCTGAATGAAGGTTAGCTGGTTTGGTTGCATGGTAGCATCACGTGGGAAGAATCTCGATGCCCACACCACACCTCACAATTAAATCTGAATCTCTTGGTGGGACCCAGGCATCTGAGGAGAGCACTGTCATGTCCTAAATTGAGAACTACTGCTCAGTAGAGTTTGTCACTTATAGCTGCTTTTGCAACAATCTGTCCTATGGACATTTCTGTAAATATGAGAAACGGTGGATAACTAAATTTCTCCAACAAGTTTCTCTCTTAAGTTCAACCTTAGGACATAAAAGGTCAAAGTCTGTTGGCAATTATCAAGGTAAAGTCGACTCAACTAATTGCTAGAATAAAATCATTAGAAATTTCAAATTCATGTTTAAATAATCATCTGCCTGAAGATAGAGGAGCATGAAAATACAATTTTCATTTCAATTCCATGATATTACTATCAAATTGTAGTGATTAAATGGACATGTCTACAAATTCTTTGGATATGTTGTACTTCTCAGGGGATTATAGGATTCATTTATTCCGCAGGTATTTTATTATTATGTACCAGCTCCCATTCTAGGCACTGGAGGTGCCATAGTGAACAAGGCCAAGTTCTTAAACTCATGGAATGGATATTCAGGTGGGGAGAGACAGCAAATCATTAGCATCTCTGGCCTGCAGCCTAGGATGTTATCCAGCCTTCTTATATAATGGTTCTCAAAACTCAGAGCGCAGCAGGGTCATGTGGGGGGTACTTGCTGAATGGTGGCTGTCTGGATTCTACTCCAGCAGCGTCAGAATCAGAGCTCTAGCATGGACATGTTCACAAGCACCCTTGGTAATTCTGAGGCAGGTGGCCCATTGACCACTGAGGAATACTAGCACCCATCTCATTTCTACTGGCACACCAGCAGCTCTAGGGAGAACAGGAGGATTCTTCAAGACTTATCTAGTAGTCTACTCAGGTCAAAAATGGAATCTTGGAAGGATAATGTTTATGCACTTGAAGTGAATGCCAGCTGCCAGGAATTCTTTTTCCTTTTAGAACAGAAAACAGTTTCCAGGAGTAAGTCTTAGAAGTTTGACCTACTACAGATCACCTGGAGATAAATACAAACTACTCCATTTACCTACGTCACCCCAAAATGTGGCCATTTTGAGCACAAAAGAAAGCCCAATAAAATCGAGGAGAGGGGGTGGACAAGCACAGATCTGGGAGAGAGGAGGCTAGGGTGATTGCTGATGAGACTTTGGTCAATTCATTTCATCTTGCTAGGCTTCGTTTGATCCAAGTTTGGTCACATGATTTCCTGGGTTCCATTTTAACTAAGAATGCCTAGAGATGGGCCAACCTAAATCTGCAGATCAGGTCTAGCTCAAAGTTAATGTTTTTTTTCCATCAAAAACCCACTAACAGTCATTGTTGAAGTAACTTCGTATGTGTGTTTCCTACACCACATGCGGCAGGAGGAGGAAGACTAACTCTTCATCATTGATGATCAAAGGAACTCAAAAGTAGTCCTTTACCCAACTGAACAGTCCATCCCCTAACACGGTGGCCAACTGTCCTGTCCTGGTTTCCACTCGGAAAACTGAAGGGATTCCTGGAACAGGGGACTTGCAGGGCTATCACCAGGAAAAGTGGGTCACACTGGTCCTTGGTCCAGCAGTTAGTGCTGCATTATCTGCTCTGGGCATCTCTAGCCTCATTCTGAAGACACAAGGGGGCGCATACAAAAAGTTATTGCTGAAATCTGTGCTAAACTGGGTGATAGGATCTCCAAGTACAATAGGAATTCTGAGAAAGGTCAGAGCGGTCTGCAGTCGCTGCAGAGCGTTTTGTGAATTAGGTGGGATCGGGTCCAAGTTTTGTGACTTGCAGTCCTGCTTTCTCCTTTATAAGAAATGCGGTCACATTTTCGGTGCTTAGAAACATGAAAGTGACTTGGAATATACATTTTAAACTTAACAGGAAGGGGCAAAGAATGAGGTTTAAAGTGGATATAAAACTTTTTATCTGTTTAACCAATTAACATTTATTCTTAAAGTATAAATAAAAGTGTAGTTCCCACCCTTGATGGGTTTACTGTCTGGTGGGGTTATATGTACATTAGAGTGTGAAAGTGCTAAGTTCAGGGGCACCTGGGTGGCTCAGTCAGTTAAGCAGCAGCCTTCAGCTCAAGTCATGATCTCAGGGTCCTGGCACTAAGTCCTGCGTTGGGTTCTCTGCTCGGCTGGGAGTCTGCTTATCTCCCCCTCCCCCTGCTTGCCCTCCCAATAAAATCTTTAAAAAAGTGCTAAGTTCAGTTGTATGTAAGGAAACCTCTGACACATACTCCATTATGGCCCCCCCCAAAGAAATGCTACAGGAAATTGAAGTTCAGTAACTAACCCTTTATTTAGTATCATTAACACTTTATTTAATCTGTTGAACATCCTTTTAGGGCAGCCAAAGTAGTTTGGTTAAAGATACTTTGTAGTGAAATATTTAATGAGGAAAAAAGTCATGCTGCATATTTTACAGTTTAATCATCTTTTTTAGCTTATTAGATGCACCCACTTAGGGCAAACTCAAGGCAAACAGACTTCTCCAAGAGCAGTGCTGGTAACAACTGTAAATGCACAAAACGCACCCTTGGCAGACTCATGGCAGCTGCAGGACCTTGAGCTTTGGGATTTCCTGATTTTGGTGGGGCTTGAGGTAGTTAGGTAGAAATTACTCAGGGTGTGAACTGGTTTTGTGTCAGTAGGCTAACCCACAGAAAGATTCTGAAGATGAGAAGTTTGAGATCTTCATTATTCTAGTCACTATTGCTAACAATCAGAGTGCGGAGGAGGAGCTCAGGGCCCAGCGCTGTGCCAAGCTCTAGAGCCTCGCCAATGAGGAAGGACACGGAAGAGCTGGCAGAGTCCAACAAAGGGATTCTCAGTCTAGCGCCATTGCCAGAGAGGCTAAACAAATGCCGTATTGCTGCTCATAAAGGAAAGGAGAGAAAAAAGGATCGAAGGAAAATGGAATACAGAATCAACTAACCTTGGGGGTCAAAACAGGATGGACAATAGAGTTTGGAGACCCAACAGTATGGTGGATAGAAAGGCCATGAAAATTAAATCCTATCTTATTGGAGTCAACAGTATTTTCATTAATTCTCACAGTGACATTATCTCGTGTCACCAAAAAAAAGCGGCAGCTCAGGGAACCCAAGTAAATTACCTAGTGGCTGCTCACATGACATAAGACCACACACATTGAGGGGAGGAGGGAGTTTGAGCCTCTTGCCTTAGATAGAAGTTTAATCTCCCTAAGTACCCCAAGCGATCTAAGATCCTGGTATGATGCCATCTTTTGTGTGGACTGTGCACTTGGCCTGGGCATTTTTCTTCCTGCCTGGGAGCAGCTGGACTATGTGCATTCTGGAGAAGTGGAAAAAGAGGATCTGGGGAGGGATCACTGCCCCCAGGAAGCTCCAAAGCCCTGTGAAATAACCTACCTCTCCCTCTTTGAAGACACTGGTCCTCTGTGTGGGTCATGGTTTTCCACCCACAAGTAGACAACATGGAAGGACAGCATGATCGAGGTAAGATGCCATCACATCAAGCACTTAGAGGTTTTACAAACTGGGTTTTGGGCTCTATCCCTTCATGCCAGCCTTGTATGTTTTTCCACAGATTTTGAGAGAGAAGGGGATAGGGGGGAGCAGAGGGAGGAGAGAGAAGGGGATGGGGGGGAGCAGAGAGAGGAGAAGGGGATGGGGGGAGCAGAGGGGGAGGAGAACCTACACAGGCTCCACATGCAGCACGGAGCCTGACATGAGGCTCAGCCTCATGACCCTGTGATGACAACCTGCGCTGAAAGCAAGAGTCAGGTGCTTCACCGACAGAGCTGCCCAGTGCCCCCAGCCTTGTACACATCTTGACCTGTGACCTCCAGGGTAAGCCATCCTCCTCCCCGGAGGCTCTTTTGCTTCTTTCTGCCTGGATTTCCACGCACTGTGTGCTGAAGGTTCTCAGGTCTGGTGGTTGGGGTCAAATTCGGTCCCTGGTGTGTATCTGCCATCACTCTGGAGAAGTTCTCTAACCTTTGTCACTTGGTTGTCTCTTGGGGATGTTCACGACACTACATAGCACCGAGAGCTGAAGGACTGAAGATTACGAATGCAAAGCACTTGGCCAGTGCCTGGCCCGCGGAAGTTCTCAAGAGCCGGCTCTTTTCACAAGCCCGCCGCACAGGCAGCCCTTTCCACTCGCTGTGGCCTGGGCATAGGATGTGGATGAAGCCGCGATGAAGACACTCCCAGAGCCCGCGGCCAGGGCCAGACACCCCGCTGCCCCAGCTACGCCCTCCCGTTTCCACACCGATCCGGCCAATACAAGCACAACTCCTAGTTACGACAAAGGGCGCGCGTTCCTCTCTGCCTGTTCTGCTCCTACGGTCACAGAGCTAGAACACTCCAGGTTAGGGCTTCTCAGGTCTGCAGCTGCGGGAGCCGGCCTCAGAGTGAGGCTCTTGGTGTAGGTCCCAGGAGGCAGATGGGATCACCAGCTTCTAGTTTAACAGGCCACAGGCAACAAGCATGTGTGGTTCCAGAAAGTACTTCCCAAACCCAAAGGACAGCGTACCAGGCAAAGTATCTTGTTTCAGATTTGTAGGCAAGCTATCAAACCTTTTTTAAAAATCAGCATTTCCTCTTTTATATTTATTGGGGGTGGGGGGGAATAAAACAGATCTCTTCATTGGCTTGCTCTTTTTTTGCTTTGTCTGCATAAACATGCCCATCAGTTCAGAATCCTCATTCATACCTTTCGTTTGGTCAGAATGATAAAGCCAGCCTGCCCCTCCAGCCCCCACCGCCCGCGCCCGAGCTCCAAGCCCCAGCGTCTGATGGTGGGGAATCTTCTCCGTCCTAGTCGTTTGCTCTTTGGAGATCTAGAACTGTCTAAGTTACAGCAGCATTCCTCAGGCCTTCTGCACAAATAATTCACATTTGCAACTAAACCCGCAGACGTTGCAGTGTGGGGTCATAAAGACTTCAGTTCTGCAAGAGGCACTAAATTTAATGCCAGCCTTTCAGGAGCCGAAAGCCATTGCTCAGTCCTTTGCAGGGAAACCAATTTAATTAAGATGTTTTATACCCACTTTTACACTTTTAAATGTAGGAATTTAAACATCTGTAATATTAAATAATTCCATCTTTAGAAGGTTATTTTTCCTCAAAAAACCAGACTGGCAGGTTTTCATTTAAGCAAATACTCTGGCATCAAGAGCTGTCTTGTAAGCTGCCAGGCTTCACTTTGTCTCAGTAAGTTAGCAGAATGTAAATGAGCCAAGGGCTGTGAAAAATCTCGCTGACTGTGTCTCCTGGTTTTGCCTCAAAACCCTTCAGGGCTCATGATCTGACACCACACTTTCATGTGTATCTGCAGGAAAATGAGAGCGCTTTTTCCCCTCCCTCAGAGTGCCTAGACATGGTTACAAGGCATTGACAAGTGATAGGCCCCTCTTTTGCTCAGAGACGTTTGCTTTGTAATGAAAAATTAGATGAGCCTGTGCTGTCTTCAGTGGGGGCTAGCCCAGAAGAGCACAGAGACTTCTGGCTGACCCTGGCTGTCACTGTTGGCCCCACAAGCCACTTTTCCGGAGGTGTGGCCGAGAAACACAAGCAGACTCACCCAGGCCTACTTCAGTCCCCATGCTAAAATCCAGGCTCTGGGCAGACTCGGAAAGGTACAGCTGAGGTAGTCAAGGAGGACAGGCTGCCACGGACCTAAAAAACAGTAACCTGAGACTAGGGAATCAGGGCCTGGTTCTAGCATGGCTTCTGACACTGCAGCCTTACACAAGTCACAGTTCCTGACAGCAGCTTCCCCTCAGCTGTGGCAGGTTTCATGTTGGAGCGACACCCAACATCTAGGACCCATAGCTCTTTATGCTTCCACTAGAAGCAGGGACGCCTGGGCGGTTCAGTCTGTTAAACGTCACCTTCGGCTCAGGTCATGATCTCGGGGTCCTGGGACTGAGCCCCACATCAGGCTCCCTGCTCAGTGGGGAATCTGCTTCTCCCTCTGCCCCTCTCCACCACTCATGCCGTCTCAAAGTCTTAAAAACAAAAAACAAATGTAGGTATGATAGGGTTTCTTCTAGAGAGAACTTAGAAGGTTAGCCAATTTTTTAAAAGTTATTTGCAAGCTTTGGTACTTTGCCATGAATATCAGATTCCTCGTGGTGGGCCCACAGCTGACAGTGGTAGGTCAGGCTGTCACAGCCTCATGGGAGGGGAGCCCCTGTGCTGGTGGCCTCCTGCTTTGGAGAGCTGGGGAGCACAGACTTTGATGGAAATATCTGAATGAAGAAGTAAACATTGAATTCTCTCCTCTTTAAAGCAGAATCAAATAATGAGCACTTAATGGTTTAAGGAACAATAAAATGCTGACTATAAAGTGCTTTGTATGAACTGGAAGGAGGTACACAGATGCCAGGAATGGGCAAGTCTGGCTGAGAGCACGATGCGTGTGTACACTAGAGTGGGTGAGACCCCCATGCAGAGACCCAGGCCCACAGGGGCTGCCAACCCAGGGAAGAGCATGGCACGAAGTACATGATCCAGGAGTATTTGCTGAATGAGTGAATGGTGGGACAAGACTACACAACAGGATTCTGGAGGAAGAGAGCCAAAAACATTGGGCTGCACAACACGCCCATTCCAGCCAGAAGTTCCAGTCCACATACCAGGTCTAAGAGAGGACAGTTCCAATGGCTAGAATGCTAACCACACCCAGTACAAGGAAGCCTAGGATGTTTACAGTTTACAGTCAGGGGCTCGTTGCTCACAACACCTGCATCCCAATCTCAGATTGGTCATGAGACGTTCAAGAATTTCTTTATCACTTCTCTTAGTCTCTTCATTGGTGATAAGAGGAAGACCACGGTGATGAAGGGGATGGTGGTGCTATCTCCTTTACAGGAGTCCTTCAAGGTGTGTTCATAAGGCCAAGCAGTCCTAGCACTTAGAGCTCGATCGTACGAAGTTCGGTGATTGCTATTCTATTTAAACAGTGAATGATCTTCAGTACCTAATGGCTCGCCATGTATATAAGTTCGTGTATTTATATGCACACTCTAAGCTGACCAAAACCTTGAGTGGGAACTATCAATCCACCAGGAATTTAAAAAGCTTAGTATTTGAAGTTTTGAGAATAAGGCTTGAAACAAGGCTTGAAAACTTGCTGTTTACGGACTCCACGTACCTGGTCACTTAACGTTACAACGCGAAGTGTGTTCATTTGGGCTGAAGAAAATACTGTCGCCTTAGTGGCTAGAACAAGGGAAGTTTTTTGGTCAGGATTCTGGAGGCTGAGAAGTCCAAGACTGAGTGCGGCCAGTCTAGCTCCTGGTAAGGCCCTCTTCCTGGCTCGCAGATGGCCCTATTCTTGCTGTGCCCTCCCAGCACACACAGACATCTCTCGCAGGCCCATTCATGGGAGCTGCACCCTCATGAATGAGTCACATCCCAAGGGCCCCACCTCCAAATACCATCCCCCCCAGTGGGGATTAGGATTTCAACACATGAATTTGGGGGGGGGACACACAGGCATTCAGTCCATAACAGGAAAAATGACACATCCTCGTTACGTTGGCTAATATACATGAAAGGGATTTTTCAAACATTAAAGATTGCCTTACATTTCTATAATGAAAAACTCACATGTTTTCACATCCTGGGTCAGGTAACCTGCGGCTTTCGTACCACAGAGTATACAGCACAGAGTATACGGTACTGTGCTGACCAGCTCTACAGTAAGCTACCTTAACACTTACTCTGTCGGTGGACTAGGAGCAGCCGAGGGGGTTCTGATCTGGGTTCCCTCAAGTGGGTGCAGTTAGACATTGGCTGTGGCTTAGAAGCCCCTCAATACTGGACTGGGCAAGACAATGAAGATGGCTCCCTAGTCACATGTCTGGCCCTGGCCTAGGACGGCTGCTGTAGCTGGGGGTGGCCCGGACTCTTCCTCCCTGCAGCTGATATGGGCTTCCTGTCAGCAGGACAATCTCTACGTGGTCAAGATTCTCACGTGGGGGTTGACCCCCATCAGAAAGTGTTTCAGGACACCAAAACAGAGACTACAATTCTCCTTCAATTCCCCCCCGCCCCATCAGCCTGTTGGTTCTGCCAGCTCAGAGTCCTGGCTAGAGTGTGAAGACCAGGATGCAGGGCTCACTGGGAAGCCACCTTGAGAGATGATCTAGAAGCATAACAAGTCACTGGGCAGAGTCGTCCCAGATTTAGACCTCTCCACAGAAACATTTTCTTGGATTTTAACTTGTCATTCAGGCTGGATAGTCAGTTCATACCTAGGAATCTTCCGAAGACAGTCTACAATTCGAGACATCAAGCTTCTATCAACGTTCAACTTTAAAAGTGGTGTTGCTGCAGTGTATGTACAGAATGCCCAGAGCACAAAATAGTAGCTGACAATGACCCAAGCAATTTCAAGGAAGAGAAATTGATAGGTTTGAGACACTACATTTCCAGGGTCCCTGGTAACCCTGTCTGTGCCCCAGACCCTGGAGTGAAACTTCATCAGATCCATCATATGCTCTGAAACTCTAGGATAGAGCAGGTGTTGAAGGAAGTTCATGCCACAATTCTCCCTGGAGAACTGCTCTAGTGATGGCCTCTGAATTGGCCTCAATTAGGAAGACTTATCCTTTATTCATTCCTTCCTTCATTCAGATTATCTTTCATAGCTCAGCCATTCGTTTGGCATCACACAGTATTAGCCTAAGGGGGGTGTNGGCATCACACAGTATTAGCCTAAGGGGTGTGTGTGTGTGTGTGTGTGTGTGTGTGTGTGTGTGTGTGTGTAGTAAATCTCAAGAATGGTTTCTTAAAGGATCAACTTAGGATTTAACCTCCTGATGTTCTCACTGGGCAAGTTTTACAGCTTACTGTCCTCCCAATATTTTCTGCGCGCCGGCATCTGAGTCACCATGTGTGCTTTATCTCTAAGTTGAGTTCAAGATCCACGTCTTAACAGAGCCCCTCCAGGAGTACTGCAACCTGCAGGCAATCCTGCCCGCCCCTGACCCTCCTAATCCTGTTTGTTGTGTTCCCTGACACGTGCATGCTGCCTCATAGCATACTTTAAATTTCAATAAATGGGGGAAATCAATCATTAATATCTTAAAACCCATTCTAGTTCTCCATCTGTTTACTGGATTTGTGACATATTATATAAAACAAAACAAAAGACATCTAAAAGAAAACATAGTAAACCATTTGGAGCTCAATCCCAGGACCCCGAGATCATGACCTGAGCCGAAGGTGACATTTAACTGACTGAACCACCCAGGCGTCCCTGCTTCTAGTGGAAGCATAAAGTTCTACACCCAACGTGGGACTTGAACTCTCAAATCCTGAATTGAGTCACATGGTCTGCCGACTGAGCCAGCCAGGTGCCCCCCCCACCATGGTATCTGAGCACCTTAAGAATTTTTGTTTGCTGCTCTATCTTGAGCACCCACAAGAGATCTGATGCAGACCATCTGTTGCTGGAGTGCGTGGTGATGGAATTTCTGGGCCTGTGCCTGCCCTTGGCACTTGAACCTGGGCCCTCACCAGTGGCTAAGTGGGCAGGTCCTCACACCTCCGCTTCTCTGTACTGAGGGGACAGTAGATTCCCCCCTTATCCTGCAGAGGTTGTCATGACAACTGTGTCCAGATCTACTGATTAATAGTTCCCGTGCTCCCACAGGGGCAGTCAGTTTCAGTTTGTAAAGCTGTGGTTACTTGGATTTTTAAAAAAGCATATAATCAGAAGCCAAATTCAAATCTAAGTGTGAAATGTGTCAGCTTAATTAGCCCCCTGGAACCGAACAAATTAACCTTCACCATGGTCATCCCCCAGTGAGTCCGTTCCTTCCCACGGGATGTTGTTCCAGCTCATCCTTTTAGACATCTGAGTCTGGACAACATGGGGTGCCCCAGATTTCCCCAGGACCACGAGTCCAGTCTTTGTCGCTGTCTCTGCTGCGCTTATTACAGCTCTTGACTCTGAACCTCCAAGAGAGCACGGATGGTGGGACGCTGAGCAAGGGCTACCGCAGGGCCGGAAGCACCATCTGCAGCATCATTGGGGTCCTGAACCCTCACGGCCACAGCTTTCTGCAGACACAGCAGGCTGGGTGCACGGAAATAATTTCATCCAGGTATTTTCTGTAAACTCCAACCAGCAGGCTCAGAGCACTGAACTTTTCCCCTAGGCCCTCCATGGTGAGCAGGGAAATCAACAAAAACTTGGAGGCTGAAGACATTTTGGGGATGCCCCCCATCCTTTGTACCCCAAGCATCCTTCTATGGGGGCTTTTCTGGTACCTCTCCACTTTTGTTTTCCATATTTGTCCTTCATGCTCTCATTCATTCCTTTAAGCAGCACACACAGCAGGATGCCCACCACGTACCAGGTACCGAGATGGAGGACANGTGGCTTAGAAGCCCCTCAATACTGGACTGGGCAAGACAATGAAGATGGCTCCCTAGTCACATGTCTGGCCCTGGCCTAGGACGGCTGCTGTAGCTGGGGGTGGCCCGGACTCTTCCTCCCTGCAGCTGATATGGGCTTCCTGTCAGCAGGACAATCTCTACGTGGTCAAGATTCTCACGTGGGGGTTGACCCCCATCAGAAAGTGTTTCAGGACACCAAAACAGAGACTACAATTCTCCTTCAATTCCCCCCCGCCCCATCAGCCTGTTGGTTCTGCCAGCTCAGAGTCCTGGCTAGAGTGTGAAGACCAGGATGCAGGGCTCACTGGGAAGCCACCTTGAGAGATGATCTAGAAGCATAACAAGTCACTGGGCAGAGTCGTCCCAGATTTAGACCTCTCCACAGAAACATTTTCTTGGATTTTAACTTGTCATTCAGGCTGGATAGTCAGTTCATACCTAGGAATCTTCCGAAGACAGTCTACAATTCGAGACATCAAGCTTCTATCAACGTTCAACTTTAAAAGTGGTGTTGCTGCAGTGTATGTACAGAATGCCCAGAGCACAAAATAGTAGCTGACAATGACCCAAGCAATTTCAAGGAAGAGAAATTGATAGGTTTGAGACACTACATTTCCAGGGTCCCTGGTAACCCTGTCTGTGCCCCAGACCCTGGAGTGAAACTTCATCAGATCCATCATATGCTCTGAAACTCTAGGATAGAGCAGGTGTTGAAGGAAGTTCATGCCACAATTCTCCCTGGAGAACTGCTCTAGTGATGGCCTCTGAATTGGCCTCAATTAGGAAGACTTATCCTTTATTCATTCCTTCCTTCATTCAGATTATCTTTCATAGCTCAGCCATTCGTTTGGCATCACACAGTATTAGCCTAAGGGGTGTGTGTGTGTGTGTGTGTGTGTGTGTGTGTGTGTGTGTGTGTAGTAAATCTCAAGAATGGTTTCTTAAAGGATCAACTTAGGATTTAACCTCCTGATGTTCTCACTGGGCAAGTTTTACAGCTTACTGTCCTCCCAATATTTTCTGCGCGCCGGCATCTGAGTCACCATGTGTGCTTTATCTCTAAGTTGAGTTCAAGATCCACGTCTTAACAGAGCCCCTCCAGGAGTACTGCAACCTGCAGGCAATCCTGCCCGCCCCTGACCCTCCTAATCCTGTTTGTTGTGTTCCCTGACACGTGCATGCTGCCTCATAGCATACTTTAAATTTCAATAAATGGGGGAAATCAATCATTAATATCTTAAAACCCATTCTAGTTCTCCATCTGTTTACTGGATTTGTGACATATTATATAAAACAAAACAAAAGACATCTAAAAGAAAACATAGTAAACCATTTGGAGCTCAGTCCCAGGACCCCGAGATCATGACCTGAGCCGAAGGTGACATTTAACTGACTGAACCACCCAGGCGTCCCTGCTTCTAGTGGAAGCATAAAGTTCTACACCCAACGTGGGACTTGAACTCTCAAATCCTGAATTGAGTCACATGGTCTGCCGACTGAGCCAGCCAGGTGCCCCCCCCACCATGGTATCTGAGCACCTTAAGAATTTTTGTTTGCTGCTCTATCTTGAGCACCCACAAGAGATCTGATGCAGACCATCTGTTGCTGGAGTGCGTGGTGATGGAATTTCTGGGCCTGTGCCTGCCCTTGGCACTTGAACCTGGGCCCTCACCAGTGGCTAAGTGGGCAGGTCCTCACACCTCCGCTTCTCTGTACTGAGGGGACAGTAGATTCCCCCCTTATCCTGCAGAGGTTGTCATGACAACTGTGTCCAGATCTACTGATTAATAGTTCCCGTGCTCCCACAGGGGCAGTCAGTTTCAGTTTGTAAAGCTGTGGTTACTTGGATTTTTAAAAAAGCATATAATCAGAAGCCAAATTCAAATCTAAGTGTGAAATGTGTCAGCTTAATTAGCCCCCTGGAACCGAACAAATTAACCTTCACCATGGTCATCCCCCAGTGAGTCCGTTCCTTCCCACGGGATGTTGTTCCAGCTCATCCTTTTAGACATCTGAGTCTGGACAACATGGGGTGCCCCAGATTTCCCCAGGACCACGAGTCCAGTCTTTGTCGCTGTCTCTGCTGCGCTTATTACAGCTCTTGACTCTGAACCTCCAAGAGAGCACGGATGGTGGGACGCTGAGCAAGGGCTACCGCAGGGCCGGAAGCACCATCTGCAGCATCATTGGGGTCCTGAACCCTCACGGCCACAGCTTTCTGCAGACACAGCAGGCTGGGTGCACGGAAATAATTTCATCCAGGTATTTTCTGTAAACTCCAACCAGCAGGCTCAGAGCACTGAACTTTTCCCCTAGGCCCTCCATGGTGAGCAGGGAAATCAACAAAAACTTGGAGGCTGAAGACATTTTGGGGATGCCCCCCATCCTTTGTACCCCAAGCATCCTTCTATGGGGGCTTTTCTGGTACCTCTCCACTTTTGTTTTCCATATTTGTCCTTCATGCTCTCATTCATTCCTTTAAGCAGCACACACAGCAGGATGCCCACCACGTACCAGGTACCGAGATGGAGGACAGCAGGTCAAGATGGCAAGTTAGGTACAGCTCCTGCCCCAGGAGTTCAAGGTCTAACACTAGGGAGGAGCTCTGTGGTGCTCTTTTTTCTTAGAGCCCATTTTGAACTAAGTAATTCAGCTTGCCTTGTGTGACCACGTCTTTAGATCTGAGCGCTGGCCCTGTGCAGAGTGGGGATATGGTGGGGCAGGAACTACATGACAGGTTTTATTTCTCAACAAGATCAGTTTAGTAAAGGGCCGTTAACTAAATCCAAGTATAATGACAAGGAGGGCAAGGTTAAGTTCAGTGATTGACATTACAAAGTGCTACAGATATTCAGAGGAAGGAGAGTGTCTACCCAGAGCCTGGGACTCGAGTAGGCACAGCCAGTGAATGCTTCTTGAAGGGCTAACTCACTGGGAAGGTGGGTTGGAATGTCTTCTGGCTGACAAGGTGACTCACAGACCCAGGAAAAAAAATGTGGTGGAGAGAAAACAGTCCGTTTAGCAAAGATGGCTTTAAATGCCCAAGCAAGAGAGGAAAGCTTCATTATTCTCGGAGAGGAGTCCCTGGAGGCTTATGAACGGATTCACAGCAGATTGCCCGGTGCTGCTGTTAGACTTTTCGGTCACAGGTGGGATGGGCTCGAACCAGGAACCTGGGGGCCACAGAGATTATTCTGGGAGTTCCAGGGAGAAGTCAAGAGGTGATGGCAAAGGGACCAGTATGAGGAGACAGCATTCAGGTTATGCTCATGAAATTAGCCTTTTCAACTCTGGGAGTGTGGGGAGCTGCCACCAAGCTGTGTGCTAACAGCCAAAGGGCATGCCTTCCCTCCACCTGGAATAACGTTTGTATCTTCCTTTCATCAACACAGCGGTTAATCCTAGTTAGGCCTGCACTCTGACTTTGGGCATCTTAAGAACAGGGCCAACACAGACACTTGAAAAATTACACAGCTTCGGTTTATTCACTGCTTCGACTCTGAAAACTTCAAGGTTTTTTTGTTTTTGTTTTTGTTTTGTCTTAGACCTTCCATTCTATTCTTTGTGCAAGTATGGCCCTGCAGCCTCATTGTGTGGTGCTGTCATTCACAGACCCTCACCTTCACTTCCCTCAGCCTCAAAGGCAAACAACTTCTAGAATTCGGGAGAAGGGCATGAAAACATCAGGGGATGGCTTGTCAAGTGGTTTTCCAGCAGCGTTTGAAGGAACAGCATTGGTCCCTCCCCTCCTTCCCACACCGCCCTTCCTGTGACCACAAGTGAGCAGGGTTGTCCTGGCAGACAGGAAGGACAAGGTGGCCTTTCTCCGTGTGGACGCAGGTGAGGTAGGCAGCGCCTTTACGGTGCTGAGGGGCAATCACTGCTCTATATCCCAAACTCTTCCCCAATAACCTGCCAGAATTCTATTTATTCATGTCACCCAATCACAAACATGGATCTTCTCAGGCAGACACTTGCCCAATATATACACCACCCCACCCCCAGCTGTTAGGATGAGTACTTATTTACAGCTCTAAGCAGCCATTGTCCCGGTTCTTCAGAGCACCTCCTCGCTTCAGGCAGCCCAGGCGTCCCAGCCACACCTCAGAGACCCCTGTCTTTGTATACACATCCTTTCCAAGCATCTCAGAACTAGAGGCTTCCCCCTTGGCCCAGTCCTGCAGCCATATCTATTCCAAATGACTGGGGTCTACTCTGTTTAACATGGAGTGACACCCCCGATTTCACCTCCTACTAGGTGAAAAGTGAGTTGCTAGAACCACTGAAGAACTAGGCTATAATTCTGCCTTTAAGTAACTTCTCCCCATAGGGCCTTTGAGCAGGGGCATGAGAGGCTGGGATGTACATACAGAAGGTGTGGTAGACAAGTAATGGCCCCAAAGATAGACCCATTACCTCCTCCCTGGGCCCGTGAACATGGAGCGGCTGGGACTTTGGGGTAGGACTGAGAATCTTCAGATGGAAAGACCACCCTGGATTATGTAGGTGGGCCCTCAATGTCATGGGTCTTTGTAAGAGGCAGAGGGAGGACAGACGCAGGACACGGCAATGTGACCCCGGAGGCAGATGAGCCCTGTGGTTCATCTATGAACCCAGGGAGGCTAGCAGACGCTGGAAGCTGGAAGAGCATGGAATGCCTCTCCCCTAGAGCTTCCGTAAGTAGGGCCCCACTCACACCTTGATTTCAACCCGCTGATATAGATTTTTGACCTAAGTCCCTGAGAACTAAGAGAAACCACCCAATTTGTGGCAATGTCTCCTACCAGACACAAACACTGAAGACAAAGACTAAATGCCCCTCAGAATAGGATTCTAGGGCTGGTACAGGACTAAGAACTCAGTTCTGGAAGCATCAGAAAAGGCTGCAGAGACATGGTGGCCACAGAGCTGGGCGTGAGTGGGCAAGCGCTGGGTATGCAGAGATGTGTGACAAACAGGAGTGTCTGAGAACAGGCAGTCCATCCATCTGCCTGCAATGCAGTTTACCGGAGGGCGGGGGGAGGACGACGGGGCCGCAGGAAACCACAGGGAGGGAAGAGGCCACACAGAAGGGTACATGCCCCACATGGGGGTGAAGCCTCAGTAAAAAGCAACAACTGTACAATACCACGCTAACCAGACACCGGTCTGTGGTTGGGCACAACCTTTCTCCTAGGTCTGTGTGGACCTGCAGGAACGAAGTTCACGCAGGAGGCTTGGAGGCAGACCCCGAATAGCTGCGCAGGACAGGTTGAGCACTGCAATTCCACCCTTGTCCACACCTAACCCACCAGCCAGAGGAGATGAACGGAGCTGCGGCAGAGTCCTTTCTCTGACCTAGACAGAGCTACAGGTGTGCGACTTCCAGCAGCTCACTTTAAAGTGTGCATTTCGCCTGCAATTTTGTGAGCACTTTGGGACCCCACCCTCGGACCAGATCTTGCCCTTGTCCAAGGTCAGGAGGTGTTTAATTTTAAGATTGTTTTCTCGGACAGTGAGAAGGGAACTGGGGCTGACCTCATCGGTTTTCTTATTGATTTTAGAGTCCTATCTTCAAAATTGCATCTCAAATGATTCATCTCAGCAGAAATGCTTATCATGCCTTTCTCACCCACTTCCGATTGCAATTATTAGTTGGTTTGGGATGCTCTTAGAACTCATAATTGACTTTTAATTAAGTGCCAAACGGCTTCCAACTGTCACGCATACCCTAAGGATTCCTACAGCACTTCTCATTTACTTTGGATGCCTACCCAGCACATAAAGGGAGGCAGAAATTTGCTTGACTCCTGAGCTGCAGGGGGAAGTCACAGGATGCACTCAAGTGTTCAAAACCAAAGCATTCTTTCTAAGAGAATTGCTAAGATCGGTCTTGACTTGACGCGGGTGATGTTCACAGCTATCAGGTTTACTTAAAAAAAAAAAAAATCACAGCTAGAGTTTCAGTTCACAAGTAAGCTCATGAAACAAACCACATAGACAAAGCTACCTTTGGAATTCCTGGATATCGTCCTAAACCAATTGTCGCCAGTGCATACCAGTTAATTCTACAGCCTATTGTCACGGGTCAAGATGCAAAATGTAATTCTCTAGTGAACATGCCATGGCCACCATGTCTCTAGACAAGCCACTCAACCCTTGAAAGGCAGGTGAGACCTAAGGCATCCAAGGGATTAGATTAGCCTGTGGATTTCTTCTAGGACAGCAAGCACCCTCCCACCTTATGGGCTTGGGGATGTGCAAACCCCCCCCCCAGGAAAGCGTCCTCCTGCAGCTCTCCCCTTGAAGATGCTCCTTGCTGGTCAGATGTCCTCTTGCCAGAGAGGCATTCTCTGGCCATCCCGTACCACAGTCAGCTGCTTCAGTTCCCTTGGAGAGGACGAACTCGAGAGGGAGTCCATCTTTACTGAAAGTCTAATTCAAATTACTCTTTTTCTGCTACATCCGGACTTCCCAGTATCTCAAATCCAAATGTGGCACACCTTTCATTCACTCATTTACCCCTCCAAACATTCAGCGAGTGTTTACTAACTGTCCCAGGCACTGCTGTAGGCATAATGGATGCAATGAAGCAAACCACACGCACACGCACGCTCTTTGTCCTTCTAGAATTAGCTTTCAATGGGGAAGGGAAGAAGTAAGCCAACACAGCTATATGATCTCAAGTAGTGTTATTAAAAACCACACTAAAGGAATGCAGACAGGATGCTGGTCTTGTGGCTGGCAAGAGTCTGTCCACTTGTGATGAGCGCTGGGGGATGTATAGACATTCTGGGCTCGCTGGTTGCCAGATCCTAGTTCAGGCCACAGGCGTGTGTCTTGTACCCTATAGCCATCCTTCGCTCATCTATGACCCTTAAAACAGCTTTCTGGAGACTCCAGTCTTGAAGCAGCTAACAACTGTGAGATGCTTACTGCTCAAATCCTAGCACATACCTTTTACCTAACATCTCGTGTGAAACCTCAGATTTCACATAATATAGTCACATGCCCTGAGGATTCTCTTCCAAGAGGACCCTACAAGAAAATGAATCATCGGGAGGCTGCCAAACAGCAAACCATTTCCATACAGAATTCTGGAAATGTTTACCTAACACATGTGCTTTAGAGATGATGTTAGAGAAAAGGAGAAACTACATCTTCCGTCTCCTGGACAGTCCTGTTTATATTTGACACCCTGGAACCGAAAGCCCAGGGACCTGGACATGAGTGGAGTTTTTGTTTCTAGTTTTATTATGGAAGTTAGACTTCAGGTCTCTGCAGCTCTGTTAGCTATCATCCAGCTTGGCCAGGCCACCACTGACCAGTTTTTACCTTTCCACTATTCATTTCACCTCTACCTGCACTTAACGCCTCTAAAATGCTGTCAAATTTGCTGGGTTTCAAGTTTTTCCATTTTCTCTTAACGAACTTTATTTTATGTATGAAGAGCTGAGCAGAGCACTTAAATTCTCCAAGCGCTCTAACCAGGATGTCAAGGAGATCAAGGTCTCCCGATCCTAAGCCCAGAATGGTTTCCTCTGTTCCACTGTGGCCAGACACCTACCACACACGGATGGGTGGTATTTATCTACCATTTATTCTTGGTTAACGTTCTAAAGATTCTCCCTTTTGAAAGTTAATTCACAAACCAAGTTCAAGAAGATTCAGTTACAACACCACCACACTGGTGGTGACTGGAGGGGAGGTGGGGGATGGGAAAACAGGTGATGGGGAAGGAGCTCACCTGTCATTATGAGCACTGGGTGTTGTATAGAACTGTTCAATCACTATTGTACACCTGGATTTTTAAGATTTTATTTATTTATTCGACAGAGAGACAGCCAGCGAGAGAGGGAACACAAGCAGGGGGAGTGGGAGAGGAAGAAGCAGGCTCATAGCGGAGGAGCCTGATGTGGGGCTCGATCCCAGAACGCCGGGATCACGCCCTGAGCCGAAGGCAGACGCTTAACCACTGTGCCATCCAGGCGCCCCAGTACACCTGGATTCTAACATGGTATGTTAACTATACTGGAATTAAAATTAAAAACTCACCTATAAATGATATGTAATAGGCAGTTCTCTCCTTGGTATCCAGTACAACACCTTCTCTCCCTGGGAGAAACGGCTTTGTTACTTTTAAGAATTTCTATGTAAAAATGCATAGAATACTTAATCAAAGTCATTTGTCATACAAATATTAAGGGCACATATTTAAAAATTTGATACCTGTGACCAATTTAGAAGGTCGGCTTTGTTACTTTTAAGAATTTCTATGTAAAAATGCATAGAATACTTAAAGTCATTTGTCATACAAATATTAAGGGCACATATTTAAAAATTTGATACCTGTGACCAATTTAGAAGGTAGCACTGTAAGTCCCTTTAACCATTACACAGATCCCCTGTTCCACCCCTTGAATCTGGATTCCTCGACAGGCCAGTACCAGAGACGAGCCCCTGGGTGTGACTATGGCTCCCCCTGCAATTTCCTCATCTGCCGAAAGAGCCCACCAGCTCCACAAGGTTTTGACACAGAATTATAGGACTCTCCATCCCCCATTTACCTCCTCCGTGGAGCACGTCATTACGCCTCTTAACATGTTTATACCACCCCTTCATTTTTCCTCCCATTTCCCCCTTGATTTCCTGATTTTGCTTTTTTGGTTTATTTTCCCATAACTCATCTAACACCAGACTCTTTGCCAAGTGTCCAGCTCTCCCCTGAAGATGTTCAGAGATGTCAGGTATTTGGTTACATTCACTCTCCCCAAGGGGTCTCTCCTGACCTTGCTCCTAGCTCACCTGCCCTCTCCCTTAGCTTGGGGTGCAGCTGCCATTCCGTGGTTTCTCTGTAATAAGCCAGAGGATTCTCTGCCTTCTCTTGGGCTGCATTTCCTCTATCCCGTGTCTCCCTTCTAGGGTCTATTTTGGGGGATGGAGCATATTCTCTATGGACTTTCTGAGGAAGGATGTGGGAAGGCATTTGTGAGACCGTCTTCCCAAGGTTTGTATTCTACTCTCCAACTAGATTCGATTGTCCAAAGAATTCTAGGTTGGAAATTGTTTTGCTTCAGGATTTTGAGGGCATTTTCTACTGCCTTCTGGTACCTGGGACTGAAGAGTCAGTCTGACGTTACTCCTATTCCGGGTCTTCTGTAGGAAATCTTTTTGCTCTCTGGAAGCTTGAGAATCGTTTCTGATGTTTGAGAATTTCATGGCGACAGGACTATGGGTTATGTTCATCCATACAGCAGGGCAAACAATGGGTTATCTCAAACAGAGAACTCATTCTTTAGTTTGGGGGAAATTTGCCATTTTTGTATAAAAATTTATGTAAAATATTTTATGATTTCTTTGCCTCTGATAGCACTTCTCCCTCTGGTCATTTTAAAGAGGCTTGAGAAGGGAAAGTACATGCTGGATTTAATCTGCTTTCCTCATCCAGAGGTTCCAATTCTGCTTTTATGTAATTACTCCCTAGTGATATTTTTCAAATTCATTCAAACGTAATTCAGCAAATGTCATGTCGACTTGTAGTATTGCTTTATATTTGAATTTCCTGGAAGGAATAAAACCTTCTTTGGTTTAACTGTCCCTCTTCCAGGAGAGAAGAGCTCACCATCTCAACTCCATAGTCTCTAAAACACATTTCCATTTCTACCAAATAACGCTCTTAGGTACAAGCATCATGCTGAGGCTAAGGGAGGAGGTGAAAGTTATCCTAGGCCAGCCTCATGTTTATGGAGAATCTCTCCAGTGCCTCTTACTTTAAAAGACAGGCTTCCTCATGTTGGCATGTGGCTGCATCTAATTTTAAACAGATGAGAATAGAAAATTGTCTGGGACAACCACATACATGTCAAGAGATCCCTTTGTATAATTCCTAATTCTGAAGCGTGTTTTTCAGGGCAGGATGGACTGGGGCTGCTAATACCAAAGCCAGGGCTGGATCCCACAGTGAGAGGGCAACCAACACACAAGGACAAGTGGGTAGACCTGTGGGAATCTTCCACAGCCCTGGTGGCAAAGCTTGGGCTCAGGCCGCTGGAGGCTTAGGGGTGCTCAGTGTACACAGTCAAAGAGGAATCCAGCACTCACTACAGGAGGGGAAGAATGGGATCACAGCAGGGAGTAATTAGGATTACACACACACACACACACACACACACACACACACACACACAGTCACAGTACCAGATGGAGTTAAAGGAAGACGGTTTTAACAGAGCTCAGGACTACTGCCCTAGAGGGTGAAAGATGAACTCAACCCCACTGAGCTACACAAGGTAGCAGAGTTTTTAACCACAGGGGTGAGATGCTGGAACATTAGGGGTTATGGAGGAGGCTGGTCAATGTGATTATGTTCTCTTTGCTGATCCATACTTACTAAGTTAGGCTACCATGGAGACCGGGAGATAGAGGCCCTTGAAGATCACACGTCCAAAGGGATGGCCTCCAGGTCCCTGACAGGTATTTCTGGGTTATAAAAGTGGTCTAAGGGCAAAGATTTACGTCTTAGTAAGAAAATTTAGGATTGCCGACTTTCTAAAGTGCATGCCCTAAGGAAAGGGAGGACAAGGGCCTGTAGTCAGGAAGAAACCAGTCTGAAAGTTAGCCGAGCACAGGAGAACATTAACTCTGTCGTGTCAAGGCCAGGCATCTCTGCCCACAGGGTCAGTCTCGGAGGGCAGCTTGTGCTTGCCCCCTCAGCTCAGACTCTGCCCACGTCTGTCCACACCCCCTCCCCCCCAGCAAGTGGCACAGATCTCGTGTTGGGATTATTTGTAACAACGGCAGGATTTTTACCTATGCATTTTAAAGGTTTAAAGGTCAAGAATTATAAATTCATCTGTTTCGCGAACAGAACCAGCTGTCTACAGATATTAGCATTTTAAGGGCTAAGCAGCACTTTCCCCTCTCCTTGTATTCAGTAATAGAGGTAGCTGAATGGTAAGAGGTACTCATTACTCCATGTACACACGTGTACAGGGATTTTAATCCTCATCGGAATCTATACAGCTGATTTAATCTACTTTAATATGCAATTCTTATTTCCCTAAATTGGCCATTGCACATAAAATACTTCCTTGCCACAGCCCACTATTGGATAATTCAAGTTGTCAGCTCTAAATTAAAATACTGTTATGATTTTTACCCACCCAACTTCTACTTGCCTTCTGAAGTAATTCTATGAGCTAATTCCAATCCTGGTATATAGACCAGCTCTGAAATAAACACAACCACAAGGACAGGCAAGAATTCAGGCCAAGTCTTAGGATATTAAAAGGGGAAACTGAGGAAGGTATTATGCATGGAAAAGCCTGCTTTGTTAGCCGATGGGGGTCTCTGCAAGAACTCTTTACTGGACCTTTGCATTTCATCAGGCCCGTTTCCAAGCACACACAGCCTTGGGCCCACAGCCCAAGTCGCTTACTCTGTTCACAGGCACAATGAAGGCTTTTGACGTCAGGTCAGGATTAAGTGCGTAACGGAGAAGTCGAACCAATTACAGTCGAACAGCCTCAGAGATGACAGTTCAGCGAAGTCAAGGAGAAAGGTCTAAGTAGGTGGAATTTTCTAATTGAAGGATTTAAATATGAAGTATTTCTAGGAGCTGAGAAAATACAGGGTGTGGTCATGGTACTAGGTTTAAGTGAGGGGGGTTGTGCAGAATCTGGATTAGGAGCCTAGGGTCCTCCTCTGGTTGCATCATCCGTTTGCTCAACTCAGCTCAGTATGACACCCAAGTGAGGAGTCCCCGCTGGGCAGAGTCATGCCCTGCTCTCCAAGTGGTTCCCAGATTGAAGGGCGGGTCAGAATGACCTAGGAATCTGCTTTTAAATCTTGTTCCAGTAAGTCTTCCAGGACGGTCAACAGCTTTCTAAGGTCATTCCGCTGCACCTCATCCATTTCTAGCCCAGAAGCAGGAGTTTGGGTATCAAAGAGCTTGTCCAGTTGAGCAAAGGTGTTACCCAGGATGGCAAGACTGAGCCCAGGTGGGGGCTTCTTAAATACACGTGGGGGAGTTAGCTGCAGGTCAGCAGGGGACTTGGAACAAGAAATGGGGAGGGACAGCACTAGCTGGTCCTGGAGGGGGTGTGACTGTGATGCAACGTGGCTGTCCATAGCTTGGAAGTCACGTGGCATTCCAGGAGGACAGGTCCCAAGANACTTCTTAAATACACGTGGGGGAGTTAGCTGCAGGTCAGCAGGGGACTTGAAACAAGAAATGGGGAGGGACAGCACTAGCTGGTCCTGGAGGGGGTGTGACCGTGATGCAACGTGGCTGTCCATAGCTTGGATGTCACGTGGCATTCCAGGAGGACAGGTCCCAAGACACAGGGGGATCTTTAACCATGGCCACTGGAAAGCTTTAAAAAAACAAACAAACAAACAAAAAAAAACACCCAGAGGGAAACAAATTTCTGGTGGGGTGTGGGGGTGGGGTGGGGAGTAGGCTCTACAAGGACTAGTGATGTGGGGCATTTCTTCAGCAAAGATATAAAGATAGGGAGGATACCGTGAGTCAAGGGTGCAGATGGGAATCTGCAGGCACAAGCCAGACCAGAGAAGAGGGTAGCCTGCTTGAGTGAGATTAAGTCTACAGTGGGTCATGACCTTGGAGCACTGCTCTTAAGTGTTGACAGGCTTTCCCCCTGAATTTGTGTTCTCCCCTGCCCCCAAGTCCATTTTTTATGAATCCCTAGGCAGTGACATGGCTTTTTCAGACATCCCAGATTTGTTGCAAAGAAAGGAAGAGTTAGGACAAGACTACTCACCGTCGTAAAACCAAACCTAGGTCCTGTCCCTAGACTTCACAAGGGTTCGATTACGTGGAGAGAAAAAAAGCTGCACTAGTACTTAACCTACTGTGCTTTACCTGGTAAGGATGGAGGGGGGCTGGAAAAGCTTCAATAGAAGCAGAGAAACTCAGCACAGGATTTGTAGGGTCGTGAAGACACTCTGTAGGAAATTACACTAATGGGACCAATACAGCATGACCCTAACTCCCAGAACATACACCAAGACTGAACCCTAAGGTCAACCGTGAACTTGAAGGGATTATCATGGTTCCATGACGGTATGTGAGCACCATTCTGGGCAGTAAAGCTGATAATGGGGGTGGGTAGGCACGTGTGGGGGCAGAAATGGGAAACCCCAGATCTCCGTCTCAATTTTGAGTTTAAAACTGCTCCAAAGTTAACAAAAAAACCCGACTTGGCCTGGCTACAAGCCCATGCCTTTTAGGATCGTATACACACCTGTGGAGAGTTGCTGTTAGTACCTCAGCAGCCTTAAGTTCTAGAAATGGAGCACGGGACAATTGACAACAGCAAATTAGGAGTTGATTGGATGCGNGGGAGTAGGCTCTACAAGGACTAGTGATGTGGGGCATTTCTTCAGCAAAGATATAAAGATAGGGAGGATACCGTGAGTCAAGGGTGCAGATGGGAATCTGCAGGCACAAGCCAGACCAGAGAAGGGGGTACTGCTTGAGTGAGATTAAGTCTACAGTGGGTCATGACCTTGGAGCACTGCTCTTAAGTGTTGACAGGCTTTCCCCCTGAATTTGTGTTCTCCCCTGCCCCCAAGTCCATTTTTTATGAATCCCTAGGCAGTGACATGGCTTTTTCAGACATCCCAGATTTGTTGCAAAGAAAGGAAGAGTTAGGACAAGACTACTCACCGTCGTAAAACCAAACCTAGGTCCTGTCCCTAGACTTCACAAGGGTTCGATTACGTGGAGAGAAAAAAAGCTGCACTAGTACTTAACCTACTGTGCTTTACCTGGTAAGGATGGAGGGGGGCTGGAAAAGCTTCAATAGAAGCAGAGAAACTCAGCACAGGATTTGTAGGGTCGTGAAGACACTCTGTAGGAAATTACACTAATGGGACCAATACAGCATGACCCTAACTCCCAGAACATACACCAAGACTGAACCCTAAGGTCAACCGTGAACTTGAAGGGATTATCATGGTTCCATGACGGTATGTGAGCACCATTCTGGGCAGTAAAGCTGATAATGGGGGTGGGTAGGCACGTGTGGGGGCAGAAATGGGAAACCCCAGATCTCCGTCTCAATTTTGAGTTTAAAACTGCTCCAAAGTTAACAAAAAAACCCGACTTGGCCTGGCTACAAGCCCATGCCTTTTAGGATCGTATACACACCTGTGGAGAGTTGCTGTTAGTACCTCAGCAGCCTTAAGTTCTAGAAATGGAGCACGGGACAATTGACAACAGCAAATTAGGAGTTGATTGGATGCGTTCTTCCCTTTCTTAGCAGTTCCAGGGCCCAACTCTCCCTGAGGGGGTGGGGTCTACCTCCACCCTCCAACTGTTTAATGACCCCTTTCTGCAAGGAGCTCTAGGGTTTTGATGGTCAGTCCTGGCCTCCTCCTTCCCAGAGGCTCATCTAAAGAGCAAGATTCGCACCCCCCACCCGAAATTCCATCTTATACCCCATAAATAGGATTTATAATGAATACTCATGGTGCTGTGGTTAAGGACACAGATTAGACACGCCTTTACGCTTGTAATCTTTGTTACAGGAGATGAACCTCCCTGAACTTCACTTTTCCTCAAAGTGGAGGAGTGATGGGGCTTTCTTGATGGTTGAGATTTAAGTGGTATGACGCACACAGAAAGCTTAGCAAAGTACGCTTATGTTCTAGAAGAGACACCCAATCTTAGCTTTATTCTCACAGCTGCTGTCTGGATCAGCCTCCCAGTAATCCCAAGGGGCAGGCAGGATGGTTTTAGCTCGTGAATCACTAATGGGCAAAGGCAGGAGATCGATTTAGGAGAAAGCCTAGGATACATGGTTTTTAGCATTTCTGGCCTTAGTTTAGCCTGGCAGGTGGAGGACTAAGTTAAGAACTCTGGTAGGGAAGGACTTAAATTTAGGACTGGCTGCGTCATGACCAGGGTCGAGTGCCAAGTGAAAACAGCGAGCGTTTGAGAATTAAGCTTATAGGACAGAAAACAGCATTAAGCCAGCCACAGGACCTTCTGACTGCAACACGCCTCGGGACTTCACAGGTGCTCCTCCATGAAGCTGAGCGTGAAGTCAGCTCAACTGTCAACTCATTTAATCTGGAAGAGCCTTTTGCATTAAGCCACTAAAAATATCTCCAGGACCAGAATAGCTGCAGGCCAGGGAAGGAAAAAGACAACAGGTATGCTCTTTCCAGGGCATAAACGTTAAGTCGTGAGCTTGAAAAGCAAAGGAAGAGGGAGAGCCAAACAGGAGAGATGGAACACAAGAGATGCTTATTCTCAACTCCAGAAGCCATTCCCCAGCCTTGGACCTGACCCCCAAACTCTGGCACAAGTGGTAACAGAACTGAACTGAACCCCAAATGGGCTCCCACATTCCTTGGACTAAGAGAAAAAGATAATGGGAAGAATCAGGAACGTTAACTTCAACCACCATTGTGTCTTGGGAAAAAGTTTGTCAAAAACAGAGCCTGGGTAATTCTCCTACAAAAGTGAACCCGACATGGAATTAAGAGAAGTTTCGACTGTTTGGAAGCAGCAAGGAGGTGGGGGAATATTAGAGTCAGAGTAGGAAAAAGTAACCGTTCCCAGCAAAGGCTGGCGAGGCCAGTGTGAGGCAGGGATGGTCCTCGAGTCCGAAAGGAAGCTTGGGGTCGAGCCTCCGCTCACAGCCAGTCATGGTGAAGATCAACGGCCAAGTCTCCGCAGCGGCCCGAGCCTCCCAGGGAAGGCGGCTCTGCTCCAGCCTCAGACCCTAAGCGGCGTCTTTGGGAAGCCCAGGCCCCCAGGTCCCAATAGCCCTCAGCCCACAGGCGAAGACACCGGGGGCCAAAGAACAGCACCTGACCACAGCGAGTGAAGCAGGAGCTTTGCCAAGGCAGTGCTCCCATTTCCACCACGTTTGGTGTTCTTTGTAGCACAAGGAAAGAGCAGAGTCAGGGCCCGGCCTTTGACTTCCTGGGCACCGTTTGGGATTCAGAGAGAAAGAGAGAAAAAGGAAAGTCCCCTAACTCAGTTTGCCTCTCTTCCCCCTCCCACCCCAGCCAGGCAGCAGGAGACGCCCCATCTCTCAAAGGAGGCAGACGCAGAAAAGCACCACTAAGAAGGCTCACAGAAGTCCCTACCCCCCCACCACGCATCCCCCCGCCCTTCTCTGCAGCTTCAGAAATGAAGGACGCCTGGAAGTGCCGCCTAAATAGAAGGGGAGCGGATGGGATTGGTCAGAGGGGAGGGCCTGATTGGCCGGAGCCTAAGAGCTTTCTGGATGCATTAAACCACAGGTAAGACAGCAGCTGGGTCTGATGTTTTTAACCCACAGAAACGGGAGTGCGCCCACCTGTAACTAGTGTGTGCTGATTCATATTCCATTCGTCCCTGTGATTCACAAGGCAAAGAGTTGCATTTGTTGGACATTGGCTTGAATCCGAAATTTGATTGTAAAGAAAACAACAAACAGCAATGTTACCCCAATCCATACGAAAAGCAACAAATATTTCTTTTCTTAAATAGTATAGAGAAAGACCCAAGTCACAACACTTGCTGTGGGCACAGAAAGTCCTGCCAACATCTTCCATTTTAGGGTTTGTTTCTGTTTTTTTTTTTTTTTAACCAGCTCTCAACTTCTCCCTCCAGAAACACGTTTGAGCAAAACAAGGCTGTGCCACTAGTGGCCCCTGGATCACTCATGCTCTCGAATGTTCTCTAGATGCTGCGGCTGACATCAATACTCATTTTTTAGGCTTAGAATTCTTCTCATCCTCAGGTTGGAGCCTCAGGGACTTGATGAAATCCCTGGAGGACAGGTGGAGGGCGACTGTTACTGTCACCCTGACAAAAGCCATGTTAGGAGAGGAGTGTTAATGCCACCAGCATATTAATGTTTGTTTGTTTGCTTGTATCTTAAGAATGCTGGTTTGTGGGGCACCTGAGTGGCTCAGGGGGTGAAACATCTGCCTTTGGCTCAGGTCATGATCCTGGGGTCCTGGGATCAAGTCCTGCATCTGGCTCCCTGCTCAGCGGGGAGTCTGCTTCTCCCTCTGCCTCTGTCCCTCCCCCTTCTCGTGCTCTATCTCTCCCTCTTAAATGAGTAAATAAAATCTTTAAAGAAAAAAGAATGCTGGTTTACTAATCAGACTGGCAGGTGATAAGGCTAGAAATGTAGGCAATAGTCCTTTTTCTTCAGTGCCTTTCTGTAAATTGTGGCAAAAATCAGAACATAAAATGTGCCATCAAAACCATTTTTAAACAGGGTTCAGCGGTGCTCAGTATGTTCACATTGGCATGTCACAGATCTCCACAGCTTTTAATCTTGCAAAACTGAACTCTATGCCAGTGGAACAACACTCCATTTCCCCGACCCCCGAGCCCCGGCCCCGGGCAGCCACCATTCCATATTCCGGTTCTTTGAGTTTGACTACTTTACATACCTCATATTAGTGAAATTGTGCGGTATTTGTCTCTTTGTGACTGGCTTATTTCACTGAGGATCATGACCTCAAGGTTCAGCATGTGATAGAATTTCTTTTTTGAAGGCTGAAAAATATTTCACTGTATGGATATATGACTTTTTCCTTGTCCATTTATCTGTCAACGGCATTGGGCCTGTTTCCACCTGTTGGCCACTGTGAATAACACTAACGAACATGGGTGAGCAAAGATCTTTTCATGCGGCTCTCTAGTTTCTTTTATAATGTGAAAGAGTATGTAAGCACACAGAATTGCACGCTGAAACACAAAAACTTTATAAAAGCCCATAATTTATAAATTTATAAGTGAATTTGTATTCAGTTCAAACTTATTTAAAGCAGGTCGATTTTTTTTCTTTTTTGAGGTATAACTGACATTAATTCTATGTATACAACATAATGATTTGATATTTGCACACACTGTGAAATGATCACCAAAGTAAGCCTAGTTAATACCTGTTACCATCCATAATTACACAATTTTTTCCTTGTGGTGAGATCTTTTAAGATCTACCCTTAGCCACTTTCAAATACACAATACAGTATTACCGACTATAGTCGCCATGCTGTATATCATATCCCCATGAAATATTTTATAACTGGAAGTTCATGCATTTTGACTTTCTTTGCCATTCCCCACCCACCAGCCCCCATATCTGGCAACCACCATATCTGTTCGCTGTATCTATGAGTTTGGTTGGTTTGTTTGCTTAGATCCCACAAATAAGGAGGAACACATGGTACGTGTCTTTCTTTATCCGACTTAGTTTACTCAGTGCATTGCCTCAAGTTCCATCCGTGTTGTCATCACAAATGGCAAGACTTCGTTCTTTCTTCTGTCGGAGTACTAGTGGAAGCACATGTACACGTGTCCTTCATCCGTTCATCCATCGATGGACACTTACGTTGTTTCTGTGTCTCAACTACCATAAATAATGCTGCTAGGAATGTGAGGGTGCACGTATCTTTTTGAATTAATGTTCTCATGTTGTTCAGATAAATTCTCACAGTTGCAATTGCCAGATCATATGGTAGTTCCATCTGTAACCTCCGTACTGTTTTCCACACTGGCGGCACCAGTTTGCATTCCCACCAACAGTGCGAGAGTGTTTCTTTTCCTCCCCATCCTCCCAATATGTGTTATTTCGGGTCTTCTTGGTAACAGCCATTCTAACAGGTGTGAGGCGGTAGGTCACTGTGGTTCTGATCTGTATTTCCCTGATGACGAGTGATGCTGAGCATCTTTTCATGTGCCTATTGGCCATCTAGATGTCTTTTTTGGGAAAAAAAGACAGATACTCTGGCCATTTTTTAGTTGGATTGTTTTGTTTTGCTATTGAATTCTGTGAGTTCTTCATACCTTTTCTGTACTAACCAATTATCAGATATATGATTTGCAAATATTTTATCCCAGTTACTAGATTGCTTTTTCATTTTATTGATGATTTCCTTTGTTCTGCAGAAGCTTTTTGATTTGATGTAGTCCCACCTGTTTATTTTTGCTTTTGTTGACTTTGATTCTGGTGTCAGATCCAAAAAAAAAAAAAGCAAAACTGATGTCAGGGAGCTTGCCACCTGTTTTCTTCAAGGAGTTTTAGGCTTTCCAGTCTTACATTCAAGTCTTTAATCCATTTTGAGTTAATTTTTGTGCTCATCTGGATCTTTACAGGTTCAACTTCTTTGGTACTCTGGGATTCCTGGTCCTGGATGTGTTTCCTTCCCCAGGTTAGGGAAGTCTTCAGCTATTATTTCTTCAGGTAACTTTTCTGCCCCTTTCGCTTTTCCTTCTGGGGCTCCCATAACGTGAATGTTAGTCTGTTTCACGTTCCCCGTAAGTCCCTTATGCTATCTTAGTATCAGAGTTTATTATTCACATCGGGTTATTTTGGAAAATTGGCTAAAATGACAAATAATAAGGTTAAAGGCACATCCATTTGTTCATCCAATCTCACAACAAAAGCTACCTGTGACTTTAAAGACCTGAGCTCAGGTACTATTATAACCACGTACAGACCATTTCTACAGTAATGAGCAGAGAACACATTCAGCAGGATGGATTGCTCCCATTCGCTATTATACAATAGGATTTCATAGGAAAGCAACTGAAGGGTGTCTTCAATTTATGCTGCGGATTTGCAAATCATCGACTGTTATGTGCAGCTTGAAGGAAGGGGGTGTCCGTCACCCAAACCCAGAAACCACTCCACACAAAATGATGCTGCGGCCCAAAGGGAGAGGTGTGGGGGCGCCCTGTAAGCTGTGCCCCACTGAACCCGAGGTTATGTCTCATCCGTGCTTCTCCTGGGGCCATTCAAGGATCAGACTGGCCGTGAAATGAGCACGATTGCAGGCCTTCAAGAAAATAAGACAATTTATTGCACATCTGTGCAAAATGTTCACGAAAATCATTTTGTGTGAGGAGCTACTTATTAAGTTTCTCTGGTCTGTGGGCTTGTCTCACTCATCATTTCCTGCTTTGTGAGGCATGTGGCACTTGGGCCACCACACCATGCTTGGAAGGGAGCCTATGGTCAAGTGTCACCGGTCTGCTGGCGAGTATGCATGCCGCCCATATTGGCTCTGTGCTTGTCCCTAGTGAAGCAGGGTCATCGTGGGGCCCGCCACTTTGGCAGGTGGCAAGCGGGCCAGGCTGGATTCCCAGCACCTCATACTGTTCTCACCTAGCCTCTTGCTTGCCCTTGTTCCAGCTCTTCTCCATTCTCCACATCTATCTTGGAAAATCAAACTCTACTGTTTTATTCTTTTCATTTCAATACCAATCACATTATTGTACTACTATGCTACCAGATATTTCATGGATGAGACCCTGAGATGATCATGAGTCACCTTTGTGTTTTAAAAAAGTATCTGCTGCTTCATTGCTTTTTCCTCCTTTGCTAAAATATGGATGAGTGCAGAGAACCCAGCATCTGTATGTACTGGGAGTGTATCTGCTGCCAGTGTCTCTGTGGTTACATTCTGGAAAGGAACGGGCATATGAGTAATACCTCCGCGTCTCCCATTGGGATTTTATAAATTAGAGAGTAAGCCACATAGAACTCAAAGTAGAAAATACAAGTACCAAGATGGGATGGAAATAAGTTTTGTCCATGAGTCATGGGCCACTCACTCAACAATACTGCCGGGTACCCCCACCCCACCCCGTAGCAGGCGCCGTGCTGGCTCTGGGGCACGCGATCCTTCCTCGCATGGATCTCAGAGTCAGATGCGGGAGCACAGACACTGGACACGCTTGAAGAGATAGTGCAAAGTACATCAGAATGAGTGTGAAATTAAAAAGGAATTGTTAAAGATCACATAATCTTATTTCTCTCATATGTAAAACACAAAATTGATGTAGATTTTAGGATGTTTAGCAATAGGAAAGGCTGTGTACTCAGTGTAAATTCCACGTATTTAACCCTCTTATTAAGATTGCAAAGAATGACTCCTATGGCTAAACTTTGACATCTTAATCCACACTCACTCCAAACTGAATCCAAATATTATGTCTTTTTATCTAAGAAATCTAAGCAATTCATTGTAACCTGAATTCAACCTGGTGTAAATGCGGAGGGTTTGTCTGTGCCTATTCGAAAGCTCTCTTTCCAGACAAACAATCAGGGAATGAGGATTTCACCTGCAGTTATAGCTGCTTAAACAAATTCTCTAGCCTTTAGAGGCCTTGAATGTGTTATGCAGATGGACAAATTATGTCTAATTACTTTGCAGCTCTAAAATTAATGACACTGTGACTTTTATTAACTTACAGGAGATATAATATTTTTGACAGGGAAATGTAATTTCGTAGCAGAATGAAAACACAACTGTCAGTGTTTTCTCCTTGCAATCTTTAGTTAGCGTCACTGTGTGCATGAGAAATGAGCCTCCTCACCTCTGCGTACCCTCTGGCCTTGACTTTCTCACTTCACATCCCAACCGAAGATGTAACCCTTGATGACAGCCCATTACTCTTCTGGGCCCGACAGAGAAAAAACAAAGTTATTTCTCAAAAATCTTCTTTTCCCAAAGGAGGATATTCTCTGCAAGAGATGCGTTTGAATAAGAGCAGTCAGTATTCTAGGTGGAGGGATGAGGAGGCGTATATGGTTTTTAGACTTCCCTGAGAAGATTTGTGTTCTCGCCATGGTTGTTTCGAGAGATTGTACCCTAAACAGATTTTTTCTAGCCTTTCTTCTAATGTTCACCACTGGTTTCAACATAACCCGAAAATCTACCTGAATCTTGATTTTATCAGTGTATTAATTTTGCTTAACCTTTGGCCTCTTACCTTATGTAACTTCTGTCTTCTATTTCATACCTGGCAAAAATCTATCATCTTTAAGCTCCCCTGGAGAACAAAAGAATGTAAGGCCAAATGGGGCATGCAGTTCTAGCCCTAAATAAGCAAAAACTTTTGACTTCTGATAGAAGCCTGGTTTTAACCCTTCGAACACACATTCCCAGAAGACTTAGTTCTTTATAATGTGGGAGGCTGTACAAACTCCCGGAGTCACCCTTTAATAAATACCTATCTGAGAAGCTACTGTGTGCAAGACACTGTTCTGGGTCTACAGATACAACAAATGAGTTCGCTGCCTTCCTGATATCTAATCTCCTAGCTCAGAGTTCAGAAAACTCCGGCTGATGGGCCAAATCCAGCTTGCTGTGTATTTTTGTACTGTACATGAACTAAGAACGGGTTTGTTTTCTTTCTTTTCTTTTTTCTTTCTTTCTTTCTTTTCTTCCTTCCTTCCTTCCTTCCATTTTTATTTTTTTAAAAGATTTATCCATCTATTTTGAGAGAGAGAGAAAGAGAGACTGCAGGGGGAAGGGCCAAGGGGGAGAGAGAATCTCCAGCAGACTCCATGCTGAGTGCAGAGCCCGATGTGGAGCTTGATCCCAGGACCCTGAGATCATGACCTGAGCCAAATTCAAGGATAGATGTTCATCCAACTAAGCCACCCAGGTGCCTCTGGTTTTTGTTTTTTCAAATGGTTGGAAAAAAATCAAAAGAAGAACAGTATTTTGGGAGGTGAAGATTATATGAAACTCAGACTTCAGTGTTCCTAAATAAAGTTTTATTGGAATGCTACCATGCTCAGTTGTTCACATATTGTCTATGGCTGTGTTTTCAAAGCAATGGTAATGTTGAGTAATTGGAATGGACTGTATGGCCTGCAAAGCCCAAGATAGTTGCCATCTACTGTTTTATAAAAAGCTTATAAAGAGGTGACCAGTTAAACAAGAAGCTTGTGAATGTGCTGAAGGATCTGAGGGAAAGACAGTGGGTGAGGAAATCTCATGCCTACTTTGAATAGGGTGAGAGGGAAGACCCCTTGGAGGAGGTGATATTTGAACTGAGTCCAGAAGGATAAACGTGTTTCAGCCATATAGACAGTGGGAAGAAAAGCATTCCAGGTAAAGGCAATAGCAAGGCCAATGGCCTAAAAAGGTGAGAAAAGACCTGTGCATCCTTGGAATACGAGAAGGCCAACATGGCAGGAGCGTCCCGAGTAGGCAGGAAAGGGGATCAGCTGTGATGTAGTGGTAGGCAAAGCAGCTTCTACGGGACCTTGGAGGCTTTGATGAGAAGTTCAGGCTTTATTCTGAGAGCAATGGAAAGCTATGAAAGGATTTTAAGTAGAGGATGAAGTGGTCAGATCTACTTATTTTCTGGAAGACTTCTCTGGCTGTTGGGTGGAGAATGGGTTTTAGGGAGGACAAGAGTACAAGCCAAGAGAGAAAATGGGATACTATCATAGTGCAGGCAGGCAATGGCAGTGGTCTGGCACTGGAGTTGGAGAAATGGAGGAAGCTTTGAGATACATGTTGCCAGTGGCATCTGTCCAATATGACCCAAGTTGGAGATTAACTAGCCTTGGAAATGAAGGAAAGGAAGACTTCAAGATTTTTTCCTAAGTGAGTATGTGACAGGGGCACCTGGGTGGGTCACCTGGTCAAGCATCTGACTCCTGGTTTCAGCTCGGAGTCATGATCTGGGGTTGTGAGATTGGGTCCTGTGTTGGGCCACACTCAGCATGGAGTCTGTTTGAGATTTTTTTTCTCTCTCTCCCCCCCCCCTTCCCTACACTCAAGCACACTGTCTCAAGTAAATAAATAAATCTTAAAAAAAAAAAAAGTTTGTACTCGATCTGCCAGGGGTATGGTGGAGACATTAATTCACTCAACAAATATTTATTGAATGCCTACTGATCTAGGTTATAGGAAACAGCAGTGAATGTAACCAATGAAGTCAATAATCAAATATGCACATAATTACACAAATTGTCAGATGAAGACAAAGGCTGTGGGGTAAATAAAGCAGGATAAGAGGGACAGGGAGTCCTGGGAAGGAGTTTGCTGTTGCTGCTATTGTTATTTAAAAATACCCTTAGCTGAAAAGCATTCCAGACAAGCAAGCAGCAGAAGCAAAGACCCAGAGCCAAGTGTGTACTTGACATATGTGAGGAGCATCAGAGAAGGGGGGTTATAATTCATGGGATGGGTGGCAGAAGCAGCCCAATCCTGTAGAGCTTTCAGAGTCGTAGGAAGACGAGGTTTTTACTCAGAGTAGGATGGGATGCCACTGAAGGTCTGCACCCTCAGGACTGATGGGAGCTAAAATGCACCCAAACAGGATAGCCCTGGAAAGACTCTAGCATAGGAGGGCAGCCACCGAGGGGCCAGTTAAGAAGACTTGGGAAGAAACTTGGCAGGGAAAAACAGCAAGAGCTCTATGCTGAACATGCTAATTTTAAGACCTCTAGTTTATGCCTGAATGCAAAGCAACTCTACATAGAACTCAGTGCCAAATAAATGATGGTAATTCCATTTTCCCAGTTAGAACAACCACTACCCTCAAAGATTATTTTTGGCCAACTTGTCTACTTATACTATTGAATTTAGTCAAGCACACATAATTAAAAATCACATATAAAATAACTTTTAAAGTATAGTTTTAAAATCAACTATACAAAATTTATTGATTCTTTCATTATGGGCATGTCTGTTTTTTCATTTTACAGAATCAAAAATTTTAATATATGCCAGCAATATCAGTTATCATTAGAAATTTGGTTTGGGAACTATATTCTCAAAATCTGCAAAGACTCTAATATAAAGCGATTCTTCTTTTCCCCCTTAAAGTATGATTCTGGGTAACAACGGAACGAAGGAAAGAAGGAAAGAACGAAGGAAGTTAGGAAGGAAGACAGACATAGATCATCTCTGTGTTCAGGTGGTTACGATGACCGCCTAGGAGAGTGGCAAAGCAAGCCCCTAGGAGAGTAAGGGAGGAAGGCCAGGTAGCAATCAACGTAGGTGCACATTTATCAATTGGAGGGAAGCCACTAAACACAGCTAGAGCTGTGTCTCCAGCAGCGTTCACTCTCCAGTGAATGGTCTCCAGCAGCGTTCGCTGCTCAAGTGACAGTGGTTCATCCAGGGCAAGAGTTTTACCAAAATGGCTGAGTGGGAATGCATGAAAGGTGGATGGTATTTGCAAGGGAAAGGCTTTAGATGAGGAAAGACCAAATAACAGATGGCACAAAGTGGAGAAATCCAAACTTGTCTTCTCTCACTGTCCTGGGGACCCCAGGGAGCTGGTAAATCAGTGCTCAGTCTGCCCAGCAGGGTACTGGAGCTCCAACGGCAAAGGCACAGGTGGTGGGACTGGAGTGGGTCAGGGGCTCGGTGCTCAGTTCATACTCTGGGACTGATTCCATCCAGGCGTGTATGTGTGTAGGAGGGAGGAACCTGTGAATACTTTCCATGTCTACTCGTACTTTGTGCAGAAATGGGTAATGGACAGAGATGAAGAAGCTTCTTCTTAGCCACTTTCATCTGAGAAGATTTAGTTATTCTTCAGAGAAGATAGTTAGCTAGGGGAGAGGGAAGGAGCAGACAGGAAACGAGGCTGGCAGGTGCGGGGGGTACAGGGTAAGACAGCAGCGTGCTGCTTTCCCATTGTGATCTCACCAAGCCCCACGGTCTACTTCTTGACAAATCATTTGCCTTATTAATTCCCAGGTTCCATTTGGTGGAGGCAGGAGTGAGCAGTCTTGGTTCATTTTATATTCATAGACATCATCAATTCTCCAGTGCCTTTAATCTTTGCTGGGGAATGCAACTCTTCCTGTTATTTCTCATGTAAGGCTGAAAAAACTCAATGAAACTATGCCAACCTGTGTGTAGGACAGAAGACATTTTATAAGGAGTGATCATTTCATCACATGACTATGGGTAATAACCCTTTTCAGGAGAGGATGTTTATATTTGTCTCATCAGAGAGACAGCATTCACTATCGGATTCATTGACCGATGCATTAAAATTATCTATGACTTCTACCTTTTCTACATAGAAATCTAAATTTTGCATTAAGCCAGTTTCGTGACCGTCTTGCCAAATGAGTTATGTTTTACAATGAGCAGAAACAAACAGGCAAGAAATAGGCTTCAGCATTAGTAAGACTAGTCTTCCTTTCTGCTAATATCCATGTGTTAGTTCTGCAGCCCTGGGCAATCTGTGGCTCATTTTCTTATCTCTAACATGTAATAATATTTACGGTACCCCAGGGCTGTTGTAAAGATCAAATGAGATCGTTACATACAAAGCACTTAGCACAGTGCCTGGCCTACTACAATTGCTCAATAAATACAAAAGTCCCATTCTCCTCCTTCCCCTCCTCGCTTCCATGCAGCGATCTCTGTGCTCAAGGCCATTTGGCTTCTGGCATCTGAGGAACAACCACCTCAGTGTCACTAGACACAGCTTTGCCCCGTGTTGCCATTAGTCACAACTCTTCATTCTTCTGTCTATAAACAAGGGGTTTGACACCAGAGCGTCTAGCAAGCTCACTGGCGAGACATCACTAGATCAAAGAAGGAATGAGTGACAGGTGTATTTTATTTTATTTATTTATTTTATTTTATTTCTATTTTGTTTTATTTTATTTTGTTTAAATTCAATTAATTACCATATAGTATATTAGCTTCAGAGGTGGAGGTCAGTGATTCATCAGTCTTATCTAATACCCAGTGCTCATTACATCACATGCCCTTCTTAATGCCCATGAACCAGTTACCCCATACCCCCACCCCCTTCCCCTCCAGCAACCCTCAGTTTGTTTCCTATGATTCAGAGTCTCTTATGGTTTGATGGTATTTTGATAGGGATTGTGTTGAATGTGTAGATTGCTCTGGGCAGCATAGATATTTTAACAATGTCTGTTCTTCCAGTCCATGAGCATGGAATGTTTTTCCATTTCTTTGTGTCTTCCTCCATTTCTTTCATGGGTTTTGTATAGTTTTCAGAGTACAGGTCCTTTACCTCTTTAGTTAGGTTTATACCTAGGTATCTTATGGTTTTAGGTGCAATTGTAAATTGTAAATGGGATCAATTCCTTGATATCTCTTTCTTCTGTCTCATTGTTAGCATATAGAAATGCAACTGATTTTTGTGTATTCGTTTTATATTCTGCCACAGGGGTGAGAGTGGACATCCCCACTGTGTTCCTAACCTTAGGGGAAAAGCTCTCAATTTCCCCCCACTGAGAATGATATTCATTGAAGGCTTTTTGTAGATGACTTTTATAATAGTGAAGTATGTTCCCTCTATCCCTACACTGCAGAGAATTTTAATCAAGAAATGATGCTGTATTTTGTCAAATGCTTTTTCTGCATCTATTGAGAGGATCATATGGCTCTTGTTCTTTCTTTTATTTATGTAGTGTATCACATTGATTGATTTGTGGATGTTGAACCACCCTTCAGCCCAGGAATACATCCCACTTGGTCGTGGTGATTAATCCTTTTAACGTACTGTTGGGTCCTATCAGCTAGAATCTTGGTGAGAATTTTTGCATCCATGTTCATCAGGGATATTGGTCTGTAATTCTCCTTTTTGATAATAATTGTCTGCTTTTGGGATCAAGGTAATGCTGCCCTCATAGAACGAGTCTGAATAGGTATTGAATCCTCTCTAAATGTTTGGTAGAATTCCCCTGGGAAGCCATCTGGCCCTGGGCTCTTGTTTGTTGGGAGATTTCAGATCACTGCTTCAATTTCCTTGCTGGTTATGGGTCTGTTCAGGTTTTCTATTTCTTTTTGTTTCAGTTTTGGTAATTTATATGTTTTTAGAAATGCATTCATTTCTTCCAGGTTGCCTGATTTGTTGGCATATAGTTACTCAAAATTGTTCTTATAATTGTTTGTATTTCTTCAGTGTTGTGATAAGAATATTTCTTTTTTTTTTAAGATTTTTACTTATTTCTTTGAGAGAGACAGAATGAGAGAGAGCATGAGAAGGGGGAGGGTCAGAGGAAGAAGTAGACTCCCTGCTGAGCAGGGAGCCAGATGTGGGACTCCATCCTAGGACTCCAGGATCATGACCTGAGCTGAAGGCAGTTGCTTAACCAACTGAGCCACCCAGGGGCCCCATGATAAGAATATTTCTGACACATGCAAATTGTATGTAGTTCAAATTTCAGTGTCCATAAATAAATTTCCATTGAAACACAGTCACCTTCAAACCCTTCTGGGCATATGGCTGATTTTGTACTATAATGGTAGAGTGGAGTGACTGCAAAAGAAACGAAATGATCCTCAAAGACTTAAATATTTACTATCTGACACTTTACAGAAAAAGTTTGCTGACCTCTCGATGAGGGGGTAACTTAAACTCACAATGGAGTCAATTACCCCCTACAATTTTTTTCATTGCTGTTAGGATCTCACAGCATCAGTCTTCTGACTGTGAGCATTAGACTCAGAGATGGGGATGATCCTCTCCTGTCCGGGTGCTATGCTGGGCCCTGCAGGTCTACACTGCCGGGGATGCCAGAGGGTCTGTGATGGCTCTTCTTAGGGAACGAGTAGCCAGGCTGAGTCACTCCCTCTTGCTCTGGTTCAGCCTCACACCATCTAGGATCTGAAAGTTTGTGTCTCCCTAAAATTGTTACGTTGAAATCCTAACTGCAAAGGTGATGGGGCTTTGGGGAATGTGATTAGATCATGAAGGTCCCACCTTTTATGGAGACCCCGGAGAACTAGTTTGTCCCTTCCACTGTGTGAGGACACAGCAAGAAGTCGGCAGTCTGCAAACTAGAAGAGGGGCTTCCCCAGCGCCCGGCCATGCTGGCGCCCTGAGTGTGGACTTCCAGCCTCCAGAGCTGTGAGCCATGAGTGTCTGCGGCATTTTGTGATAGCCGCCCAAACGGACTAAGACGTACTCTCACAACATCAAGGTGTTCTCACATATGTGGGACTTGTCTAACATACAGAGGAAAACTGATTTACAGCTTTAAAAACAAACCAATATTTCTATTTATTAATCGACAGTCTCTTGAAAATGGACATTAAAATCTATGTCTTTCTGCCTAAAAACAGATTAGTCTTACCTGCTTTGCAATAAAATGACAGAATGTCGATGGAGACTTGTAATCACTCTGGGAGACCTTCAGAGGGACCCTGACATGTGCTTCTTCATCCCTGGAGTACGTTCTCCACCTTCCATGGCTGGAAATGATGTAAGCATTCTACCCATCTCTCTCACCAGTATCTTGACATCTCATATGTTTAGCAAAGATTGCACGCTCAGATTACTCAAGAATAAACTGCAAGAAACGAGTAAATGAGAAGACTCTGGGAAGTGGAGTGAGAAGCCTTAGTGCGACGAGCTCTGTGAGCTCACGGAGCACTGACTGCAGACACCCCGACAGTCTCCCCCGTCTTCAGAGGGAGAGCAACAGCTACTTCCCACACAGCGCTTACCTTGAAAACACCGTCAAAAGTAACTTGTGAAAAATCGTGAATCACAGCCAAACACACAAACCTGTTTTACTGATTCTTCGTAACGGCTCCAGGTCAAGTCTAGTCAACAGCATAATCTCTGGTTTGGGGGATTGTCCGGAACTGAGGGCTACGGGGCCTCGATGGTGAGTTCTGTGTTGTTTTTGGCTCTCAGCAACCATGACTAGCCCAGACGTGTTGACCTAAGCTAGCCATAATAGGCAGCTCCCTCCCAGCTCAGTCTTCATAAGAATTAATGTGTCAAGGAAGATTTAGGAACCCACGTTTTCCTCTGAGACCTTGTTTTCATGGGCACACACTGCTCTTTTCTTTGTTTTGGGTACTTGCACAGTTAATAAAGATAATCATGTAAAAATAAATAAAGACAAATAAATAAAAAAATTAAAATCATTGATTGGGTCATTCAGGCACACGTCTGTTATAAAAATCCTACGAAATAAGTGTGACTATTTCCAAAACAGGTCAGGGACGTGCCCAAAGTCCTATAATTGTTTCAAGAAAGAAACAAAATTCAAACCCCAGGCTAAAATGTGGCTCCACAAATGAAACCTTTAATTTGAATCTGTGTTTATCACCACAGAGTGACTCTCAAATCCTGTTGCTGGAGTCTAGTGTCACGCAGGCTCACGGAATTCTGCGGGCTGTGTCGCCCTCTTTAAGATTTATAACATAATTAGCCTAGTAGTGGCTCCAGGCTTATTAGTGGCTTCTGTATATGAATCTATTTATATTTCCCTAATGCTACATTTCTTAAATTTATTTTCCTACGGACCCCCCAGTCCTCTCTTCCCCCTTTCCCACATAACAACTATGAACAACCTGCGAGACGTACTGTGGGAAATGGTGCACTGAGTCATTCAGGTCGTGGTGTTGATGTTGTCAGCATTTGAAATCAATTGAGAAAATATTCCAGGACAAAAAAGAAAGAGAAAAAAAAGCAGGGGTGTGTGTGTGGGGGGGAATAAGGAGGGAATAGAGAAGAAAAAAAAGAGGAAGAGGTGGAGGAGGAAGAAGAGAAGAGAAAAGGGACTGATATATCCCGAATGACCTGAACACAGGAAGAGGACAGAAGAAAGCGTTATGGCCAAAAACATTCATTTGCCAAATCATTCACAGATTTCAGAGCATCTTGACATAAACTAAGTTTTTAATATGCCAGTATTTTGAAGCGATTAGAAATAGATTTTGGTAAGTAGCAAAAATATCTTTCAGCATGTTGTAAGTCCCTAACGAAGGGACATCAAGATTCAGTTGACACTGTCTGTTCCCCCCAGGGGATCATAAGATATTAGGACTTAAAAGACAAGGATAGAGACAGCATTAACAGCACGGGGTGCGTGACAAGTGCCCCTGGAAATGCAGGTCGAGGGAGTCACAGTAGTTTGGCGGGGGGGTTGTTTGGATACGTGACTGTGGAGGTGCACACCAGCATGCTGGTTCTTAGAAACTGTTCTTACAGCTAGATATCCAGGGCTCAAACTGGGCCCCACCACGGCTCAGTTGTGCATCCTTAGACAGCTACCTCATTTGTGACTCAGTTTCCTCATCTGTAAAATGGTGATCACAAGAGAATCTGCATCAGGGGGTTGTCGCAAAGATTAAGGTGCTTCGAACACGTCAGCGCACACATGCTTTACGAGTGTCAGTTATTCCTAGGGGCTAAATTACTCTTTTGGAATACATCATTGAAAAAGTGGAGATCCTAGAAACAGAGAAAAGGGTCTGGGATTGCCAGGGAAGACCAAGACACACAATTGAGAAGTCCTAGTCAGTCCTGACCTATGTGCAGAAGAGAAGGAAGACTGGGAGGAATGTGGGGTTTGAACAGCTAGAGAAGTGGAATCTGGCCACGCAGTAGGGAAGCGGGATGACCAAATATCCCAAAGATGATAGCTGGCGCCGTGAGCAGTTGGCCTGGAAGTGACCGGGTCGGCGATCAGCCATTAAGATGCCTCATGCTTATGAAAGCCCCGGCTGTTGGAACCACCCAGCCTGGACTGTCAGTCGAGCAGCCTTGTGCTGACCCCGGTAACTATGCTCGCAGAAGGAGAAGTAGAGAAGGAACAGAGAACAAAGAGACCACTGTCAGAGGGCATAAACTTGACACAATCCACCCTCACGGGTGGGAGGACTGGTCTTGATTTCATCTTGGAAAACAAGAAATATGTTCAGGCAAATTGATGTTCTGTTTGTCTCTTTCAAAACCTGGGGGTAGCTTATCATTGTTTGTCCCACAGATGGGTTTGGAACTTGCCAGCCAATTAAAATACACAAAGTTAGCAAAATTGGTTACTCATTTTCCCAAAAATGCACACTGACTGTGCTGTAAATGAGCCTGCTTTCAAAAGTTCAGTGAAGTATATAGATTCCAGTTCCTGGTAATGACTTAAAATAAAGCAATAAAAATGCCACAGCAGAATGCGGTTTTTACCCTATACTTTCAGTTCTTGATGTGGCTCACTGGAAAGTATCACTGAAATGACTGGTTGAGTTATGCCTGCCAATATCTGTCTTTGTTAACTTGGAAGGAGAAGGAGGTGTGGAGGTAGGGGACTGGTGGGACGGGAGGGAAGGGGCCTGGGGGAGGGGACAGGCTTCCACAGATGGAGGAGAAGAAGCCGTTTCTGTATTCTTCACCATAATTAGTGGTGGGTGGATCCCTGGGGTTTCTTGACAATCTGTCTGTTCCATAAAGACTGAGATTAGAGTCTCTGATATCAGCTGGTTCACACTGTAATGGCATTCCATTTTAAAATAGCTCCACTTGAGCAAAACTTGCAACATAATATTTACAGTAATTGTAAGAGAAATTGGACTGCTCCTCAAGCCACATAGGTCCATATATCTGAAGAACAAGTTACAGAGAAATTAATCTCAGGGGGTTTTAAAATAAACTACCAGAGAAAATTGGAACAGAATGATGAACGTGTAAGGTGATAGAAAACTACAAAAAATGAACTCAAAGAAGGCTACTCTAAAAAATGTGTCACCAGAGCACAAAAAGTCACGCCTCCAAGTGTTAATTCCTTCAAGTCAGTGGTTCTCCACTGGTTGTCACAACTGGGGGGAGTGGGTGATGCGGGCACGTGGGGGGCAGATATCAGAGCCGGCGCCCAGCATCTTGCAACACACAGCACAGCCTCCTACACAAGGAATTAGCCACTTTTTTATCCCCAAATGTCAGGCGTACCAATATGGAGAGCTCCTGCTTTCTACTGCATGTAATTTCTGCAAGCCCAGTGTTTTTCTAGTTGGAGCAAATGATAGCCCTTCACAGACATTTTTCTGCTTTTAACGGCACTGGATCACCCAGTATTATAAAGAAACGGAATAAAATATGAATGTGCAGGTTAATGAATTACTCTGTCCTGGACACTCACACAACCAACAGCCAGGTCGAGAAGAGGAGAATTGCCAAGAGCCCAGAACCTGCCGCTCCACTCCCTGTGCTCCTTACCAGCTAGGACACCTCCTTTCTCCTCATTCTCTTGACTTGGTTCCTAGGTTTTCTTTGTAAATTACCATTCAAATATTTAAACATTTTTGTTTTACCTATTTTTGACCTTTATATACATGAAGTGCATATTCTTTTCTATCTTTTGATTCACTAATTTTGATGCGTTCTCCCTACATCATTGCAACCAGTAGTAACGTCCATTGCTGTGTGACACTTTATTGACTGATCAAAATTCATCCATCCTACTGTTGACAAGCGTTTGGGATGTTTTCATTCTGGGGCTCTGACGACTACTGTTGCTGTGGACATTCGTGTAAACGCGCTCTAATGCACACGCACACGGTTGGAGCTCCTGGGTCAGCGAGTACCAGGATCTTCAACATGAGCAGATCATGTCAAATTCTTTTCATAAGTGGTTGGTAAACGTTTCTACTTCCACAGGCTGTGCATGAACACCATTTATTGCATATTTTCTCCAACAGTTGGTATTGTCTGTCTTTTTAATCTTAGCCATTCTGGTGATACATAGAAGTATCATTGTGGCTTTAGTTTGCATTTCTCTGATTACTGAGAGGGTTCTGAAGCTTTTCATATGTTTAACGGCCATTTAAATATCCTCTTCTTTGTGAAGTGCCTCTTCAGTCCCCTTCTCCATTTTTTCCACAGGGATGTCTTTTTCTTTGTCATACTTCATATGTTTTCAACACGAGCCCTCTGCACCTCATTTTCTCCCCATCTGTGGCTTACCCTCTTCACCTTCATGATTGTGTCTTTAACGAACAATAACTTTTTAATTGTAATGTAGTTGGTCAAATGTACACATCTTTTATATCCTATTTAAGAAATTTTTCCTAACTTGCAATCATGAAGACAATCACTTATGTTATTTTATGCAACATTTATTATTTTCTCTTTCATTTTAGGACTTGTAATCCACTTTGAGCTGATCTGGATAGATGGTGTGAGGAAGGATTTTGTTTTTTATTTATCTTTATTTTAGTGCACACTCCCAGCTCTAGGCATGGAAATAACTGTCTTTCCCCCACTGTTTGCAGTGACACCCTTGTCACAAATCAAATGTTAACTATGGAGACCTTCAATTCTATTTCAGTGGTGTGTTGATGTTTGAGCTGATCCCACATTACCTTAATGAGTACAGCCTTATAGTAATCTTAGTATCAACAGAGCAAGGTCTGATACACCTTCTTTTTCAACAATGCCCGAGCTCCCTGCGGACTTTTTATTCTCACATGAATCTTACAATCAGCCTTTCAATTTTTTATACACGCACGTATGCGCGTGCACTCACACACACATTTTAGAAATGTTAATGCCACCACAGTGAATCTATAACTTTTCAGTATTGAGTTTTCCAATCCATAACACAGCACAGCTCTCCAATTTGGAAGGTTTTCTTTAAAATATCTCATTAATGTTTTATAGTGTTCCTTATAGATCTAAAATGACACAGAGGGTAGAACTGTCAACTCAGACACACATGAATTATAGATTTTATTCAATGGAAAACATTACTAATAATTCAAAGGATGCAGGATAAAGAATAGAAGACTCAGGCAAAGCTTTCTTCCTTTGGAGAAGTCCAAAGCTATCAACATAGCTCCACAAAGATGCTCCTTCTTCCATGGTAGGGTGTGGACTGGTTCAGATGTAACATGTCACGTGTAACCAATGCATGTGGAATGCTGCTCACATCGAGGGAACCCTTTTGATTGGCGATGGTCCCCATTTTACACCCAACCAATGGCACAGCTTATGTGATGTTCTCCAGCTGTTGTGCCGTCAAAACACCGTAGGGTCCAGGTTTCTTTACAAGCAGTAAATCATGCTAAAAGCAATTTATCAGAAGAGGGCTCTGATTTATCTTTCTGCTACTAAATACCAGGAGCGTGTTTACCAAGGGCTGATCTTCATCATCCTTTTTTTCCTGGGCAAGGACAGAGGTTTGCTTATAAGCCTGCTATTCCCATCTTCCCTGCTAAATAGCTTTCTCAGGTGTACTTCTGATGACTTGATCATATTGCTGCTACTTTTAAATGATGTCTTTCTTTTAAATATCACTTCTATCTGTTCATTGTTGGTATGTAGAAATGCAATTTTAAAATTTATATTGACTTTGTTTTTAGTAATTAAAAAACTTAAGAACTTATTAGCTTCTATAAGTTTCTTAGACACTAATCAATTCTAATAATTTGTCTGTATATTATGTTAGATTTTCCACTACCTGGGCAAATAATCTGTGTAATGAAAGCTTTCTTTCTTCCTTTTTTTCTTCAATGCTTCTACTTTCTATTTATTTGTCTCATCTTACTTCAATGGCTGGGGCTCCAGTATAATATTGAACAGAAGTGGTGATAACATAGGCATAACTGCAAAGGAAAATGTGTCAAAGCTTCACCATTAAGTATAAGGTCTGCTGTAGTTTTTTGTAGATAACATTTTTACCCTGGTTAAGGAATATCTCTCCTACTACTAATTTACTAAAAGGTTTCATATTAAAGAGATGTTGCATTTTATCAGATGCTTGTTTTGTTGGGTGCCCATTAAGATGATCATATATTTTTCCTTTTTTTATTTACGCGACTCATCACATTGATAGGTTTTTGACTATTACAACAACTTTGCCTTTCTAGAATAAATCCAACCTGACCATGATATTATATACTTACACATTGCTGAATTCAATTTGCTAATATTTTGATTTCTGTTTTTGCATCTGTATTCATGGGTGAGATTGGCCTGTAGCTCTTCTTTCTCCTATTATCCCTTATGAAGTTATGGCAATTCATATAATGAACTGCTTAGTAGTCATTCTTTCTTTATTTTATGGGAGAATTTGTGTATGTTGCTATTATTTCTTCCTTAAATGTTTGTGAACCATCTGGGGTCACAGACTCTTCAATCGAAGCTAAGTGCAAGTGACTTCAGGGCCAGCCCAGTGCTGTAAGTATGTGTAGCAGCAGGAAATAGAGTAGAAAAATAAAACACGGTGACCACCACGGTTAATTGGAAAATACCTCAATGCGTTCAAGAACAAATAAACCTGCCCACGGGGCGCACATGCACGCACATGGACAAGCCAGCCACAGGTGCTGGGAGCCACGTGTCCTGAGTTCCTACTTTAAACGTCACCATACAGTGAATGCTATCAGATACAGGGCCTTCAACAGCCTCTCACTATCCAAAGCCTTAATCTTAAATCATTTGTTTATCTCACTCTACATAGTGCATTCCCTCCCACCTGTTCCTCAGCCTAGATACTTCTGAAGAAATTGAGTTCTGGTTGGCCCTGGGTGGGGTTGAGATGCAGAAAGACGGGTATGGGACCCATCTAAGACTTCATTACTCCTATGCCTTGCTGAAAAGGTAGACCCAAAGCTAAAGAGATAAGAACTATTGGTCTTCCTAGAAGGAACATTTTGAGCCCAGCCTTTAGGAATGCCTTCTTGATGGCCTCCAATAAGCCATATTTGGGAAGTGTAGCCTGGAGTTGAAGGCAAGTTGATTTGGTTCAAGGTTGCCAATAAAAATGGCCATAAACAGTGGCTTTTACTCAGTAGTTAACTCACGCACGGAAAAATAACTGAGACAGAGAGCAGAACATCTGACATGCTACAATTACTTGCTGATCATCTATCTCTTTCTCTAAGCTTTTCCCGTATCATGGGATTTTCATTCCAAAGTATTCTCATTGAATATAAATTTCTAAATTAGTGACTTTAAATTACACCCACTGTACAGATTCAGCTCAAATTCTTTTTTCATCATGAAGCCTTTTTAGAACCAGCTCCGTGACCTCTTCTGTCCACACTATCTATGTTTGCCTTAATAATGCGTGTACTATTGAGGCATTCTTCTTACTTCTGAGACTGCCTACACCAAACATCAAGTAAATGGTGGGTATGGCTAGAACCCAAACCATCTGACCCAGCCCAGTTGTCTTTCCAATAGAATCTTCCATCCTGTGACGTTCAGGGGCCACCACCTGGCCTAGTAGGAAATTAGTCCTGATATGAGTGCAAGGCAAGTGTGCACAGAGGGGAGTGAGGAGAGAAGAATTCTTGAGTCTGTGCAAAGGATTACACTTTATGTCTTTGGTGGCACAAACAAAGAATCTGGGAGGAAAGGGACCCTTCTTCCAAACCTGAGGAATGCACTTTCCCACCTGCTCCAGGGAGGAGACGTTCATTATTTCCTCCCTATCAGCCAAAGTCTACCCAATCGCTTCTCAGAACTGATAATCATCCTTTTCATTTTGATAAACACCTGGCCTTTACTGTAAAATTTTCTCCTTTCCCTATTAAACAAATTTTAAAATAAAATCACATAATTTTAATGGATGGGATTGTTTGATTCTCAGCAGCTTTCTCTTTAAACAATCATGTCAATGATTGCTAGAGGAAGGAAGGCACAGAGGGAGCTTACACTGGAGCCGATGCTGATGCACCTCTCATAAATGGTGTCGTAATGAAAATTTAATCACAAAACATCTAACATGAGGGGTTTAAAGAGCCTATTCAAGGTTCTGAATCTTTTTTCACCAGACTCTTTACCAAATTCTGCAGCAGGCAGTGAGGAGACTGTATTTATGGCTCATTAATAAAGATTGCTTTCTAAAAACCATGTCTTTTACATAATCATGAAGATGAGGGAATTTTTAAAGAATTATATCATTGCAAAAGTGACTGGTGTGTCTGATCAGCAGTGATTCCATTCTTAACTTTGAGGTTTTATATTTGAATAATTCCTGCAAGTACATCTTCTGTGCAAATACATTTTTGATTCATAATAAAAGTTACTAGTTATTTCACTTCCAGCTTACAGACTGATCTGATATGATCCTCTGCCTTTTATATGTGACCTTGATCGGCTTTCCAAAACTTCATGTTGGGGGACTACAGAAGAACTGGGATGACACAGGGATAATGGGAAGAAAGTGCAAACAGTGGATGGAGCAGTCGCTCTGGCAATTATGGGGTGTGAGACCAATATGCGTCTTCCCTACATTTGACAGCAGGGAGAGAAATTTCTGTTTTCCACATGACTTGTTAAAAACTCATCCAAGTGCCACCCCAAAACTCCTGTTTGCCAGTTTGTAAAATGGCACCATTAAAAAGCCTTTATTAATATTTCCAAAGCTGTGTGAGTTTCTGAAGAATATTTCCAAGCTCAAAGCCAATGTAATCATTGACCTTGTAATGGTCATCTAGCATTTTCATTGCCCCCTCATTGCTGTGACCATTGCCGCCACCTGCAGGACCACCAGCAGCCTCACCACGTCTAACAGACCAGGGTGCTTGCCATGCGTCACATCTCATTTAACCCTCTTAATATGTGCGGTAAGTTCTCCATGGACCTTTTATATGTGAGAAATCGAATTTGGGTAAGTTAATTAACCTGAGTAAGATAACAGAGGTCAAAAGTTGGCAGTGGCTGGGATTGAACCAAGGCATTTTGGTGTCAAAATCCAAGGTTATTAAGCACTGAGATATTCTGCTTCTAATGTGCCGTGGAGTTAAAAACCAGGTGGTCAAGCTCATTAAAACTGTATCTAAGGGTAAAGTACATAAGTGCTGCATTCTGTTTAAGAAATTCTAATATTAATGTCTCCGGGCTTTGGGTAGTAGGTTCCAGACAGTGCTGGGGAAGGCAAAGGCATTAGGTCTATGAAACTGTGCAGAACAGCTTACAATACACGCATTGCTACTTTTCATATGTATGTATTTTCTTTAAGTCCCTTTGGAATTGTGCTCCCCTGTCTCCTGGACCAACTGCCCATGTTCAACTGCTGTTCACAGGTGTATCTATTTAAAGGTCATGATTTAAATGTGCTCATAGAGTCATAGTCTGTTTCACGAATTAGTGGAAAGAAGGACAGCACAGCAATGTGTTGAGCAAGTAAACTCTGAAGCCAAATTTCCTGAGTTCAAATCTCAGCTCTTTCACTCTCTAGTTGGGTGGCCTTAGCTACCTAGTGTCTCTAAATCACTTTCTTCACATGTGAGATTAGTTTAAAAATAGTAAGTACCAGGGTGCCTGGATGGCTCAGTCAGTTAACTGTCCAACTCTTGATTTCAGCTCAAGCCATGATCATAGGATCGTGCGACTGAGCCCCGCGTCGGGCTCTATGCTCAACGGGGAGTCTGCTTGAGATTTTCTCTCCCTCTGCCCCTCCCCTCACTCTCTCTCCCTCTAAAAAAAAAAAAGTACCTACCTCATAGGACCTTTGTGAGATAAAATGAATCAAATTTATATAACCCTTACAACACTTCCCAGTTCCCATAGTAAGCGCCATGGTTTTTGTGGGTACCAAATGCTAAATACATAACAAACTATGTGTAAGAAGGTCTGCAACTATTTCAGATTAACCAGAAAATGCTAAGAAACCCACTGCTCTAAAGCAGATAAACTGAGATATCTTGTTTGGTTGTTTCAGAGAAGCTTTTTAAATCCTTCCAGGTTCTTACTTGTGTTGTGTGTGATGCAGAGAGCTGGGTAAATATTCTGTATGGAGATGCCACTCTGCAGTGTGTTAGCAACTGACGTGCATAAAATTTGCACTTGGGTGCTGAATCAAGGTCAATGCAAAATCAAACCATCTCTGGAGATTAACCTTTAATGTAAAGGCAACATGATACACAGAATCTAAACACAATGAACAAAGAAGAAATTTAAGGAAATACATTTTTCTTTTCCTACTTTTTCATTTTTATGTTTGGAGAAGCAAACCATTATTCTCATTTTTTTTTTTTTTGGTTTCATTAACCCAGTTTCTATAATGTATTTCTCTCCCTGCCCATATATCTATACAAGTCAATAATTCTCTCATCAACTGAATTTTAAACTCAGATTCTTCATTAATTGTTATTTTTCTTCTCAAGCGGAAACTGGTTTATGCTCTGAATGCTGTTTGATAAGCCCCTGTATTTATTTGTATTCACAGATTCCGTGCTGTCTACTAAAAGTCATTTCTTGGCAGCCTTGGGTGATTGCAGATGAAAAGGCTATGCGAGTAATTCCCCCCTCAGGAAAGGGAGGAAGGATACTGCTGAAATTAGGTAGAAGGATACCCACCCAGGCCAATAAGGAAATAATTAAGGGCAGGAAAAACAATGGGCCTGTATCATATCTCATGTAAATTAGAGAAGCTCAGGATTCTCTAAGAAAACCCCCACACACATCCCAGCAGAAACGGGGAGCAGAAAAAAACACAGGAACAGAAACCCCCAAACAAGGTAGCAGGTAGCTAAGGATTTAGCCTCCTAAAGCCTGAGGACTGAGGCTCTATGTTGTACCGTCCACACTTGGGCCAACTGACAGTCCTATGGGATTTGTTGACAAAGTCTGAACAATGAACGGGAACTCTGTGAGGTGATACAAATAAAATGCTAAACATTTCCTACTTACATTTCCTCTCCCTTGGAAGGACAATACAGTCATCTTTGGTAGAGGAACAGAAAACAAAAACTGTACATGTGACGTACACGCTGAAAGAATGCCCTGCCTGCCTGTGTGTGTGGCACCAAAGGGAACGGACCAACCCCTCCTCTGTCTCTCTGGCTGTTCCTTACAATAGGTTGCACGCTTACACGGATGTCATTCTCAACGTCCAGAGGGCACGTACTTCTCCACTCCATTCCGAGGGCCACAAGGACAAAAAAGAAGCTGGACTACTTCTAAACACTTGCCTTAACACATCACCAAAAGCTCTACTTTTAAAGAACAACAATTCTCAAAACTGAGTGTACATTAACCCAAAGATCTTGCTGAAATAAAGCTGCTGAGCCTTATCCCCAGTTTCTGATTCAATATGTGTCAGGTGAGGCCTGAGAACGTGCACTTATAACAGGTTCCCAGGGGATGCTGAGGCTGTTGGTGTAGGACTGCACTGCGAGAAACACCGGTATAGAGATTCATGCTAAGGCTCAGAAGTTGCCAGACTTTTCCGTACTTTGGAATCACCTAGAAATCTGGAGAACCACTGATGCCTGGCACCCCGTCCCCAGAAATTCTGATTTCATTGGTATGGGATGTGACCTGCAAAGTTTTAATGCCCTGATTCCCTCATCATTTTGTTTCACTGGCATTTGGTGAGCAAAAGTCCCAAGCTTGGGTCAGTCCCTTAGCTGCATCGGTAACATCTTTATCCATGTTGCTGTGCACATCTGGAGAAAATAATGCAATTGCAAATCCTGATGCATTGTTGCACAACAAATTCCCAGTCTCAGATCAGCAGGGCCCTCAAATGTTTCTAACTGTCCTGATACAAGGCCTGATTCAGTTCATTTATTGTCATGCTCCTTTCCTCTCTCACATATGAGCTCTTTCTTCCTCTCTCATTTCTCATAATTTTTTTTCAAGCTCTCTCCAAACCTTAAAATCTATTTCAGTGGTGCTCAGCTTGGGGCAGGTTTGCCCTCCAAGGGACATCTGACAATGTCTGGAGACAATCTGGTTGTCACAAATGGTGGCAGGTATCTTTGCTACGGGTATCTAGTATGTAGAGGTCCAGGATGATGCTGAACGTCACACAAGGCACAGGAACCCCCCAACAAGGGGTTATGCCAGCAGAATGTCACGAGAAACATGAGCACCTCCACACCACCTTCCTCAACTCAGCAGATGACAACACGAACTTCGTAGAGAAAAGACAGCCCGCCACCACCTCCAACCTCAACGTCATATATCCTTCCCTTAAGATTAGGAACATGACAAGGATGCCCACTCTCGCCACTATTTATTCAACATAGTACTAGAAGTCCTTGCAACAGCAATCAGAAGACAAAAAGGGATCAAAGGTATCCAAATCGGCAAAGAAGAAGTCAAACTGCCTCTTTTCGCAATGACGTGATACTCTATAT
>NC_048225.1:1664668-1689666 GCF_002007445.2 Ailuropoda melanoleuca
GAGACTGAAGAAAGAGAAATTAGGGAATCCATCCCATTTACAATAGCACCAAAAACCATATGTTACTTGGAATTAACTTAACCAGAGACGTAAAGGATCTATATTCTAGAAACTACATCACTCTTGAAAGACACTGAAGAAGACACAAAAAGATGGAAAAATATTCCATGCTCATGGATCGGAAGAATTAATATATCCAAACATATTCTTACCTGCTCAGCTTGGGTTTTGTAGACAGGTGAGTCCTCTACAGCTAGCACCACACAGGGCTCCTCTCCCATCTTTAATCTCTTTGATCACTTCTGGAAGATAGAGGATTATAAAATGAGTATCCCATTTATTCACTGATTTATTATTTTATTCACGTGGAAAATACTTATTATCTACTATGTGTCAGGTACATTGCAAGGTGCTAGGAATAGAATGCTGAACAAACCAGAAAGTCTCTTAGATGAGTGTCATGTCTGGTAGAAGAGCCACGCATTTAATTAAATAATCCCGCAAACAAATATTAATTACAAAATATGACCAATGCTAAGCAAGCCTCTCACTGATGAACTTGACCTAGTGCAAGAGGTCAGAGAAAGCTTCTGTGAGATGGTGTAAGCTTCTGCTAGGGTTTGGCTGGCTGGGCGGCAGGGGTGGGAACGGGGAGGAGGACCAAGCCGGGGCAGAGGGAGCAGGATGCACTGAGGTCCGGAGGCCTGATGACTAAAGCACGTCTCACTGGAGGACACGAAATGTCAGTGCTGCTGGAGAACAGATGAGAGGGAAATATGCGCAGATGAAACAGGGGAACAAGCCAGGGGCTGGTTCTTTAATTCTTTCATTCATTCGACATGTAAGTGTTCAGTATTTCCCCGGAGCCAGGCTCTTCTCTAGACACAGGAGATTTAGCGGTTAAGGTTTTTTATCCTGGGTGATACAGATCATGAAGAAAAGAAGAAAACTATGTTTTGTGGTCAATGAAGAAGAGATGACTACATTGGAGAAGGGGAGTGGGAACATGATAGGAGTGGTGAGTTTCCATTTTTACGTAGGGCACTGACACTTGGGTAAATCTAAGATGGATGAAGGAGCAGATTACGCCAGGGGAAACACCTTTCCTGGCAGAGGGGCCAGACAAAGCAAAAGTCCTGAGGGGGAGCACACCTGTTCAGTTCATGCCTATTCAGTTCAAGGAAGAGCAGTGATGTTTGTGTGTCTGAGGCAGAATAAGTGAAAGTGGAGAACAAAAGGAGGAAAGAACCAAAAGGTAAGGAGAAACAGAGACTGACAGGATTAAAAACAGAACCCAACAATTATGCTACCTAAAAACACATGCACATACCCACGCACACCTCACTTTAAATATAATGACACAGACAAGTTGTTAATAAAAGGATAGAAAAAGATATGTCATGCAAGCACTAATCAAAGAAAAGCAGAAGTGGCTACATTAATATCAGATAAAATAAACATAGGAGCAAAAAAAATTACTAGAGACAAAGAATATTGTGTAATGATTAAAGGTGAATCTACCATGAAAACATAGGAATCCTAAATGTATATGTATCAAACAACAGAGCTACAAAATACATGAAGCAAAAAGTATCAAACTACAAAGAGAAATGGACATATCAACAGTTGTGGGTGGAAACGTCAATACCCCTTTCTCAACAATTGATAGAACAACTAGATAGCTGAAGGAGATAATGCTAAGTGAAATAAGTCAAGCAGAGAAAGACAATTATCATATGGTTTCTCTCATCTATGGAACAAAAGAACTAGGAAGATCGGTAGGAGCAGAAAGGGATAAAGAAAGGGGGGTAATCAGAAGGGGGAATGAAGCATGAGAGACTATGGACTCTGAAAAACAAACTGAGGGCTTCAGAGGGGAGGGGGGTGGGAGAATGGGATAGGCTGGTGATGGGTAGTAAGGAGGGCACGTATTACATGGTGCACTGGGTGTTATATGCAACTAATGAATCATCGAACTTTACATCAAAAACCAGGGATGTACTGTATGGTGAATAACATAACAAAAATATTATTATGAAAAAAAAGAACAACTAGATAGAACATCACCGAGTATGTAAAATAACTCAACATCATCAACCAAGATCTCATTGACAGATATAGTACATTCCATCTAATGGCAGTAGAATATAGTCTTTTCAATTGCTCATGAAATATAAACCCAAATCAACCATATCCTGCATGACAAAACAAACCTCAACACATTTAGAATGACTGAAATATATAGAATGTGTTCTCTGTCCACAATAGGATTAAACTATAAATCAATACAAGAAAGATAAAAGGAAAATTTCCAAACACTCAGAAACTAAAGAACACACTGCTCAATAATCCATTGGTCAAAGAAAAAGTCTCAAGGGAAAAAAAATGCTAGGAATTCAATGAACATGAAAGTACAAGACATCACAATTTGCGGGGCAGAACTAAAGCACCACTGCCAAGGAAATTTATTACATTCTATACATACATTAGAAAATAAGAAAAGTCTCAATAATATAAATTCCCATGTGAAGTATCTAGAAAAAATGCAAAATAAACTCAAAATCAGCAAAAGGAAGGAAATAACAAACATAAGAGCAGAAATCAATGAATGTAAAAAACAGAACAAGAGAGAAAAATCAATGAAACATAGTTGGTTCTTTGAAAAGGTCAATAAAATCAACAGATCTTCAGCAAGAGGAATGAGAATGAGAGAGAGAGAGAGAGAAATATTTACCAATATCAGAAATGAAACAAGGACTATCACTACAGACCCTACAGATATCAAAAGGATAACCAGAGGATACTATGAACAACTTCATGGGCATAAATCTGACAATATAGATGCAATGGACTAATTCCTCAAAAACACAAACTAATACAATTCACCTAATATGAAATAGATAATTTGAATAGCTCTATAAATAACAAGAAAATTGAATTTGTAATTTTGAAATTCCCATGAAAGAAATTTCTAGGCACACATGATTTCACTGAAGTATTCTTCCAAATGTTTAAAAAAAGAACTAACACCTATTCTACACAATCTCCTCTGGAAAACAGAAGAGGAAGGAGTACTTCCCAATTCATGGCATAAAGCTATTAATCCTCTGATAGCAAAACTAAATGAAAACACACCATACCACTTACCCTCCTAAAAAAAAGCAAAGAAGAATGAAAGAAAACCACAGATCTATATCCTGCATGTATATGGATGTTGAAACCTTAATGAAATATTAACAAAGAGATATATGTAGCAACATTTAAAAAAATTAGACACCATTATAAGTGGAGTTTATTCCAGGGATGAAAGGTGGATTAAATATTTGAAAATCAACCACTGATTTTAGCCATATTAATAGACTAAAGAAGAAAATCACACGATCATATCAATGTAGCAAAAGCACTTGACAAAATTCAACACCCATTCATGATAAAAACTCTCAGAAAACTAGGAATAGAGGGAAACTTTTTCTATTTGATAAAGAGCAAATACAAAAATGCTGCAGGTGACATCATACTTAATGTTGCAAAACTGAATGCTTCATCTCGTAGGATCAGGAACACAGTGAGGATATATCTCTCATCACTCTTATTTAACATAATGCTGGGAGTTATAGCCAGTGCATTAGTGTAAGAAAAGGAAATAAAAGGCACACAGATGAGAAAGAAAAAGAAAAAGAAAGAAAAAAAGAAAGAACGAAAGATCAATGTTAAAAGGTAACATTGTTTATAAAATTATAATTATACTTAGATAACCTTCTTAAAAATGACCAAATATATTTCCATGATGGCTAGAGAGGGAGAGAAACCACTAGAGACTCTGGACTCCGGGAAACAAACTGAGGCTTATAGAAGGGAAGAGGGTGGGGGGATGGGGTAACCAGGTGATGGGTATTAAGGAGGGCACATGTGGTGATGAGCACTGGGTGTTATACACAACTTATGAATCACTGAACACTACATCAAAAACTAATGATGTGCCGGGGCGCCTGGGTGGCACAAGCGTTAAGCGTCTGCCTTCTGCTCAGGGCGTGATCCTGGTACTCTGGGATCGAGTCCCACATCATGCTCCTCTGCTGGGAGCCTGCTTCTTCCTCTCCCACTCCCCCTGCTTGTGTTCCCTCTCTTGCTGGCTGTCTCACTCTGCCAAATAAATAAATAAAATCTTAAAAAAAAAAAACAACTAATGATGTGCTATATGTTGGCTAATTGAATTTAAATTTAAAAAATGGCCAAATATAGACCTGGAGAACAGGTTAGTGATTGCCAGGGTTGAGGAGAAGTGGGTGTGGCCATAAAAGGGTAAAATGAAGGTCTTTGTGGGGGTATAAATGTTCTGTGTCTTGACCCTATCGTTATCAATATCCTGTTTGTGATACTGTGCTATGGTTGTGCAACATGTTATCACTGGAGGAAACTAGGTAAAGGGTACGTGGGATCTCTCTGTATTAGTCCTTAAAATTCCAACTAAATCTAGAATTATCTCAAAATAAAACGTATTTAGCTCCATATTAACATAAGGATATGTTGCCATGCCTCCCATAGGGCACCATGATTGCTACCCCCTTCTGCCTTCCTGCCCCTGCCTCCCTCCAGCAAAAATAGAGGTTTACTTTGAGATGTGGTTTCTCCATTGTGGATCCAACCCCACTAGCCAATCCATGTCAGCCACTGCGAGATGAAACTTTGCAGTGCACCGTTCATAATTAGAGGTGGCCTTAGCTTTACTCAAAACTGAAGGAAAAATTAAAGCAATGACTAATTTTTTTTAGGAATTCTCAACCTCATTTTTCTTGACTTTTCATATTCAATATCATACTGTTGAGAAAATTGTCAGATATTCTGAAAGAATGATAAATAAGATGATACAATATTTAAACTGTTTTTAAAGAAGATGAATACAATGGTTGATTTGCTTACAGTGTGTTTTTGGAAAGACTGTGGGCTGTCCAGATGATGGTGCTAGAACAATGTTCATGTGAGAGCAGGAAATTCACTCTGGGTCATTCAAAGTCAAAGGTGGATCCTTATTAATCACATTTTTAAATGTTTTTTTCCAGGCCAGTTATCATTGCCACCATCTTCATCACCAAATATTTAATGGAAAAATTCATAGTCTGCATGGTTTTCGTAACAATGCCAGAAATCCTTAAAAGGTCAAGCGATCCTATTCACACCAGGAATTGTTGAACAGACTTCATTTATTCATGAAGCAACTGTTTAAAGTATTAAAGGGACATAATCAGTAAGAGAAGACTACATTAAAAGTGCCACTAGCCACTCTTACTACAATGTAAATATTTTTTAAAGAGCTTATCAGAAGGGTTCATAGCCAAAAGATTTTCTCACAGGTTGTATACAGAAATTGTTTAAGTGGTAACTATTAACATGGTTAAGAAATTAAACTGAATGAAAAGTAAGTTAATTTCTAGGGATCATAAAAGCGATACCTTACTAATAGTCAAAAGAAATACACAGCACCCATACATGACCAGAGTGAAAAACAGCACAGTCAGAGACAGAAATCACACTGAACGCAGCCATAGTTCTGCTCTGGTTTATGAAAGTTGACCTTGAGGCTTTTCAAATTGGAAAAAATTAAAAAAAAAAACCCACAAAGAACAGACAATAAGTGATAGAAATAAAAGTCTTTTTCTCGAGGTCCTTTAGTTTGTAAAGCGTACTTGATCATTTCTCACCGGGGTATGAAGTCTCTCGTCAGGCGGACGAGCTACAAGAGAGAAGCAAGCAGCGAACAGCGTCTCGAGAAGAGCACAGTCGTCACGTGCACCTGAACACTCTTGTAGGCACCGAAACACAAGGACCACAGTGCGTGCAAGGGACCCTTCACAAAAACACGAACTTTCCCCAGCTCTCTGAACTGCAGGAAAACCGGTGCGTTTTTACATTGAATGCTGAAAAATAAGTCCTCATTCCCTAACACACACACGTCCCACTGCGGATAGTTCACTGGGGCGTCCTAAAGGCTACTGTTCCCTACTTGCTGATGATCTGAAACAGGTCTATACTTACCCCTTTACACTTCACACAGCATTTCGTACATCTTAGAGGCTCCATAAATGTAGTTTATGGACTGCTTTTATTTCGAGCACAGGTTTGTTTTTTTAAGATTTTATTTGACAGAGAGAGAGAGACAGCCAGCGAGAGAGGGAACACAGCAGGGGGAGTGGGAGAGGAAGAAGCAGGCTCACAGCGGAGGAGCCTGATGTGGGGCTCGATCCCAGGACTCCGGGATCACGCCCCGAGCCGAAGGCAGACGCTTAACGACTGTGCCAACCAGGCGCCCCTCGAGCACAGGTCTTATACAGGCTGAAAATGCTGACCTGGTTCAGGGGTGACAGCAGAAGAGGAGTGAAGTCGATTGTGCCTCTCACAGAGTACAGGGGCCTCTGAAGGGTCGCACTCGTGAAGAAACAGCAAATTTTAAGACATCCTCTCTGTGGAGAGGACTCTAAGGCTCTACCCTAAACTTCCCTCCTGAGCCCCGAAAGAGGCTTAAGAAAGGTGCGTTGGGTGGGTGGGGGTACCAGGGTGGCTCAGTTGGTTGAGTGACTTGATTTCAGCTCAGGTCATGACCTCAGGGTTGTGAGATCGAGCCCTGTGTGGGGCTCCATGCTGGGCGTGGAGCTTGCTTGAGATTCTCCCTCTGCCTCTGCCCCTCCCCATTTGTGTTGGGGTCTTTCCCTTTCTTCTAGATTGTAAGCTTCTTGACGACAGATATACTTTAAAATCTTATTTTCTCAAGCAACCAGATCTGATAATTCAATATAGTGGAAAGTGTATATTTACTTAATTGCAGTGAAATGAATTAAAATGGAGGTAATGAAGATTTTTATTTTTTATTTTCTCTAATGGTGTCACCTTTCTCTTACTCAGCTTTCAAATGTTACTTCAAACCTTGCTGCCTAACTGGTTCAAAAGCCCATCTTTTAGTTTCCACAGGAGATCATCATGTTGGAGTATACATATATAAAGCCGGTTAGAGCTGCATCTCCAGAATATCAACAAATGCGGCAACAACAAATACTCATTTGTTAACGGCATTATTTTTTTTTCTTTTTAAAAAATTAATTTATTTGTATTTTTTAATAATAATTTTTATTATGTTAATCACTATACAGTATATTCTTAGTTTCTAATGTAGTGTTCCGTGATTCATTATTTGCGTATAATACCCAGTGCACCATGCATTATTTCAAACAGACTCTCCAAGGTAAACCAGTAACTGATTTGGGGCTAGAACTACAAACAGAAATAAAATTGAAGCAATTGTCAAGTTTTTTCTGCTACTGTGCTACTATTTTAATTTTTACTTAAGGTAACAATTTCTACCCTTAATGCTACAGAACAATTTTCACAATGTATTTATTCTTCCTCTTAAACAACAAATGTTCATTGGGCAACTGGACATAAGGGATCAAAAATTATCTCTATTTTTGCTGTTAAGTCTACTCAAATTAGAATCAACAGACAGACTTGAAGCTCACCACAATTCATGTTAAATTATCCAGGGATGTATGGGTGCTCAAAGGACTGTAGTTTATAGGTGAAGGAGAATATAGATTTCTCCAGGAAAGTCAGAGGTCTTTCAGATAGGCAACTTTTGAGTGGGGGATTGGAGAATTTCCAGCTTGCCACCCAAACAAGGGAGATAACAGCTCTCTAGGGAAAGGAGATGCCTGTGAAAAGGTATAGGTTGGTGGGGCACCATTTTGAACTTGGAGACTGTGGTTCTATAGAACTTGAACCCAAGGAAGATAGGAATGAGCGGCTCTGTAGAGCTGGGACCCAAGGAAGACAGGAGCTGATGGCTGTGCAGAGCTGGGATCCAAGGAAGACAGAAATCAGTGGCTCCTCAGAGCTGGGATGCTAGGAAGACAGGAGTTGAATGTCAGCAGGCTGAATAAGCCAGCTCATAGAAGGTACACACTACTGAGACTGGGATTTTATGCAGGCCTTAAGATATGAGAAGATCCCAAACAAGGGAATGCTTCAGACTTACTGCAGAAATAGCATTCTGTGACACTGGGGGTGACAGGGCAGAGGGTGTGAATGAATGAGCCCACATCTTAGTCGTGATCAATGAAAAGTTCATTCCCACTTAATGGTGGGTCAGCAGCGTCAACAGGTAACTTGTTACTCAGGACACAAGAAGGATTTCCATCTGGGGCAAAGCTTTACAGCAGAAGAGAGGAAGTTATATTGAAATGACGTTTGGTCACATTTTCAGGTATGGAAGTATTCAAGCACTTATCCCAGCTGGGCTGTGTGGAATTCATCCCAGACGGGTGAGAGCCTATCCATGTCCCAGACGAGGTCAGAGGAGGAAATGCCACAACCACCCTGGCTTGCAGTGTTACACAGACCTCAGTCTGGAAATCCCTTTGGTCCAACCTCAATTTATTTTCCTGCAGTTTAAACAGACTTCCTTTTTCCCATCCTTGGGGAAGGTAAGGAACAGATGGTCATAAACCACCAGATAATGACCCTTTATGGACTAGAGACATATTAAATCATCTCCTCCCAGCCAGCACTTTCCTGAGCTGAACAATAGAAACTCTCCACCAGTTTTATTCTTGGTTATGCGGTCCTAGATCTGTGCCTTTGTTTGCTTACAGTGACCATCCGGTTTCTTCTCTTCTTTCTTAGATGTTCATTCACAAATAGGACAAGAGTCTTCAACAAATGGATAATGGTGTCCAAGTGCATTGGAAGCATTTCTCTGGGGAAACTCTATCCTGTCATAGTTGAGTGTCCTCTTACGTGAGACCACTAGGCTCTTCACAGACTTTTGGTAAATTTCTTCTGAGCCATTTTCCCACTTTTTGACGTTCCTATGGTTGCAGTAGGACTTTACTTCCCTTCTTGGGATCTCTCTGCCCCTTGCCATGGACTTCTGGCATTTTCCTCCTTCTACTGCATATTGCTTGACACTCATTATTTATTTTACCTCGAGCTACCATCAAAAATGGTTCAGGTTTTCTGCATCTCCGCACTTCTCAAGCTCTGTCAGCGCCACGCCCTCTGGAAAGTGTCATGGATTTCCCTTTGTACCGGGCTTCTCGGGCACAAGCTGAGACTTTCTGCATGTGCTCTTCCCCTGCGCACCTCACGCTTCCAAACTCCTACAAGAAATGCTGAAGGTCGAATAATGACATTTATGGAGCACTCACTTTGGGCCAGACACTGGGATGAGCCAGGGGATAACCGTGACTCCTGCAGTCAGTCGCTGTTCTCTGGGAGCTCAGCCCCGTAGGGGCTTGTCTGGCACATTCTTCACAGGGGCTGGAGGCAGAAGAGAATCTCAGCAGCATGACCTCCAGATGATTACGGGAGATGAGAACTAGTTCTCAAGCTATCTGAGGAGCAAGAAAATGTTAATTTCCCCTATGTTATCCCTGCAAAGGCTGAAATGCATATGGCCTTACTGTCTCTTAAAAACCCTAATTTTGAAATAAGTTAAGCTTTTTAAATACTCTCGTCTCATAAGATTGGTGTTCAATAAAATATACTGAACAGGACAATTCTGGGATGAATAGTTGAAATATGCCAAGAATAAATCCAAGAGCCCCTACGTAACTCCTCGGGATGTACTGGGGGAAAGAGTAACCCCCCCCCCCCAATCCTCACAATCTCTCTGGATCCTTGTATGTCCAGACATCTGAGAAGAGCCTCGAAGGAGCTCTCAGAAGGGAGCGTGTTCCCTGGTATTCCATTCATGTGACCTTCTTCCCAAGTGGACAATGAGCACCACAACTTCCTCCCCTGTGGGGCTTGGGGCGACCCAGGCAGGCGCGGTGCTGCGGACTTCACATCTGTGGCCGAGGTTCACAGCCAGTCACATGAAGGATGGGGCGTCTCCTTGTTGAGAGCTCGCCCTGAGGGAAGGTGAAGTCAGACACCAAGAGGTTTGACTGGTACCCGGGAATCAGGGCTGAGGGGGTGTCTTCGCTCAGGAGCTGTTTCTAGTTTCATCTGATGGGGACCTCGGACGCAGCCTTGGGGAGGAGAGCAAATAGAAGTCTACCTCATTACACCAGTAGATAAATCTGAGGGTGTAGGTGTGAGTACCCGAGTATGCCCCTCACCACATACAACACAGGGGCTACAAGGGGACAGTGAGACCCTCACCCTCCTCTCAGTGGGACCAGAAGCGTGTGGGTGCAGAGAAACAGGGGAAGGCATAATCTCATCCTTACTCTGTCCCACAGAACGTGAGGCGGGCAGGACAAATGCCATGTCACAGGTGACGCATGGCAGGTGACTGTGGGCCGTGCACCACGCCCAGGACACCTCTCTTCGCCATCTGTGGGCCCAGGCGCCCCAGCACGACTGCAAGCTCTAGGCTGGAGCGCAGGTCTGGCAGATTCCCTGCTGACCCTGTCAAGGAGCCCGGGTCTGTCCAGATTTAACCCATCTCTTTCTTCTGGAACCAACAGACCCAGAGAGCCGACCAGGACTCCCAGTCCAGTCACTACGAATAAGCAAGTTCCCTATTTCCTCTGGTCTTGGTGAGATATTTATCCCCCTGTAGAAGTGACCTTGGTGCTGGGCTTTTGTTCTAGAAGATCTCAGCCTGGAGTTTCGTTTGCTTGTTTGCTTCCTCGTCTGCATCCTTGCTTAGATTCCCGGCTGTATTTTCCCCTCTGCTTGTTTGTTTGAGAGACACTCCAGGGCGGCTTCCTTCATTGGTGGCTCACACTTGGGATTGTTCATGGCCTGGGGCCCCGGAAGGGCCTGGGGGGCGGATGTGTAGAGCCGTGATCAGGGGCCTGGGGCCACCGCACCGACCACGGGAGCACCAGCTCAGCTCCGGACAGACAGACGGACGGCAGACCTCAGTTCCTGCACAAAAATAGGCCCAATTTGATTTCTGCTACGACGGGCCGAGATCCTGCCCGGCTCAGCGAAGGGAAGTGGACATTCACACCTCCCTACCATTGCATCTGGGACCCTCCGCCCTAACTCCCGTGCACGCCCCCAGGGGGCACTTCTCTTCCACACTGTTGTTGCTCTTTTGTTATTTTTTTCTTTTTAATAAAGGTCACATTTTATTAAGACAAGAATAACTTGAGGTTTTTGAAACTCTTGGCTCATCTATTCTTCCAATGCCTTTGTGATTCAACTGAACACCTAAACATAGATTTTTAAATAGTTAATTTCCTATTATAAAAATTGTAACCTATGCTGGTGCCTGGGTGGCTCAGTCGTTAAGACTGTCTGCCTTCAGCTCAGGTCATGATTCCAAGGTCCTGGGATCGAGTCTCACATCGGGCTCCCTGCTCAGCGTGGAGTCTGCCTCTCCCTCTCCCTCTGCTCCCTCCTCCCGCTCATGCTCTCTCTTTCTCAAATAGATTTTAAAAAATTGTAACCTGTTCATTATAGCAATTTTGAAAAACTAGGAAACTACGGAGAAGAAAATCACCTTTCACCTCATACCCGAACATCATAACCAGCAGTCATATTTATATTGATACACATACGATTTGTTTTTAAGACACAGGCATGTCTACTTGTAAAAAAAAAATTGCATAATGTTTCCATGGTTTTGTTTCAGTAGTTTACTTGTTTTAACAGTTAACATTTTATGTATTTTTAAAAAAATACTTTATAGAGAACTTAATACAGAGTTTCACTGTGTTTTTAATTATAGCGTTATCTCCATATAATAAAATGGACCAATTTTCAGTGTTCAAATATATGCACTTGTGGGTCCACCACAACCAAGATGAAAAGTCCTATGTGTTCCTGTCCCTCCCGGTCCCTCAACTTCTGCACTTTGTCAGTACAGATTAGTCAATTCTAAAGTTTTATCTAGATGGAATCATACAATATGTACCCTGTGTGTCCAGCTTCTTCCACACAACCTAATTTTCTCATGTGTTCATAACCATGTATGATTACACTTGCATGAGTATGAAAAAGCACCTGAAAATCTGCATTTTTCCATTTTATAAACCTATCATCCACATTTCCCACATCACTAATTATTTGCTTAAAAATGAATTTTCAATGACTACCTAGTATTTTGTCTCAGGGATATACCATAGTTTATCTCATACATAAGATCCCTTGATTAGGGGCGCCTGGGTGGGCAGAGCGGTTAAGCGTCTGCCTTCGGCTCAGGGCGTGATCCCGGCGTTATGGGATCGAGCCCCACATCAGGCTCCTCTGCTGTGAGCCTGCTTCTTCCTCTCCCACTCCCCCTTTGTGTTCCCTCTCTCACTGGCTGTCTCTATCTCTGTCAAATAAATAAATAAAATCTTTAAAAAAAAAAAAAGATCCCTTGATTAATTGCTTTTGTTGTTTCAATAGTTTGCTTTCATAACCAAGAATGATTACTCATTCAAACCAGTGCGCCGGTTTGCGCACGTGACCTAATTTCTGTGGGTAAATTTCTACTTGAGCATTTGCTAATTAGGAGGCAGGCAGATTCTTGAGGCTTTTAATGTGTATGGTGCCAATGTAATGTCCCATAAGCAATGTACAAAAATATATGAGGGAAAACAATATTTTGAAGCTGGAGGGGAACCTGGGAAGAAATCTGGTTCAGTGTCCTTAACCACTGGATGGGCACACTCGGGGAGCACTCTTCAAAGGCACCTGCATTTTATTCTAGTTTGGTACTTATGAGGCCTAAGAGCTGTTGTCTCCTGTTTCAGGATCTGCGGATGAGTCCGTTGCACATTCCATGCTAAGAATCACCTCATTTTTCACAGATGAAGAAACTGAATCCCAGAGAGGCTAATGAAAGCCTCCTGATCCCGCAGCCCTTTCCCCTCCACTGGGGTGAACTTCCCGTGACACCGGTCACCCTTTATGTGCAAAGCAACAGCGACACACCACCAACACAACTCGCTCTCCCTCCGAAGCTGAACAGGGTGTCCCTCCCTCGTGGCCCCACACATTCCAACAGCACTTGAAGGTAATGAAGTTGACAGAAGTGCCAGGACCCCCCGCCCCACCGGCAGGCTCTCCCATCCCAGGAAAGGTGTAATTCAAGCATCTTCTCGGAAGGTGTGACTGAAATCTGATGGTAGTCTTCCCTTTCCAGGCCACGGTGACCCAGGAGTATAAAATGGACGTAAGAGTAACAGGAGGCACCACACACAGCACGTCCTTGACCTGTCCCCAGTCCCCCCGCAGGAGCTCCAGTGCTACCCCTGCCCCCGATTCCATTTCTTCACATCCTCTCAGAGGAGACAGAGAAACAAGAAGGGTCTCCGGTTAGCTCAGCAGGGAGTCCTTCACCCGGCCACACTTGCACAATGGGGCCTTCTGCGCTTCCTGGGCTGGGTTCCATCTCCTGGAGGTGACAGCTGCTGTTGCTGCCGTTTCCCCTGGTGGCTGCAGGGAGGCTGCTGAGCCTGGCCCCTTTCTCTGTCTCCTCTCCAGGGGCAGCGTGCTCACGTGGCTGTCTCTCAGCTTCTCTGCGCCCCAGCTCAGCCTGGGGCCGGGCAAGTGCCTCTCACCTGATGGTTATTACAGAGACCACACCGCCGTGCTTCTTGGAGCTCTCTCGCTGTGTGACGGACATTCCTGATTGCCATCCTCCCACAGGGGCTGGACAGGAGCACGGAGAGCAGCCTGTGCGTCTGGACACCTCTCCTTTCCAGTAAGTTCTTTCTCAGGAGCCCCTGAAGTAAGTAACCCCTCAATGTAAACCAACACTTGGTCCATTCTCCTCCAGGATTCTCCAGGCATGCCTGCTTCCTGGGGCGGGGGGGCTCCCGTGTGACTGTCAGCATTGGGGTGCCCTACTTACACCCACCTAGGCATTCCTAGACACGTCGTCCAGCACGCCATTGATCCCCATAATCACAGCATATCACTTGCAAGGAATCAGGATTTCAGATGCAAATTATTATAAAACCAAAGCAAAATATTCCTAAAGAGGGCCTTAAAGCTACAGCTAATAGCTTACAATAAGAATTTTTTCTACACACAAATCCTCAGAAATCAGTTAAAAGGAAACATCTTCATATATCACGGCCGGAGGAACTGCTTGACCAGCAGCACCTCAGGAATCAAACCCGCTGGGAGGATATATTTGCCTCTTTTCCCACAACTGCTTCATCCCCGTGGACCCCCAGATCCGCACGTATTCATGTCTTTATCCCTGTTTACAAATTGATCTAAGAGAGGCCTTGATCATCAATCCCTTTTCCTTCCTGAATGACTGACAAATTAATTTTAACGGAAACTCTTGTTATTTAGTGAACCAAAGACCCTGTTCATAAAATGAAACACAGTTCACCAGTTTAAAAAAAAAAAAATTCTGATGAGGACATCAGAAAAGAGATGGGGGAAATTTTCCATCGTGGATATCCATGGAATTCCGTGCAGCCACCTGACTGATCTTAGCTGACACGACCTCCTCAAGGCATAATTTCTCTTATGCAAAAATGTTGCCTTCTCTGTTTTCCTAAAACTGAACTTAATTTCTACCTTGAGACCTATTTCTGTAGGCTTCTCCAGGGTGATGTAAGTCGCTCAGTGATTTCTCCATCATTTAAGATTCCAACTCAGCCAAATTCAGGAACCCTACCTTGTCCCAGCAGTGGACCCAAACTGAAATACTGCAGCACTTGAGAAGAGGAAGTGACCAGTTTATCAAATATTTTCTTCCAAAATCTTTGTATCTCTCACTTAAATCAAAACTTTTAACTGTAAAATGAAGAATATAAATTTTGGGGTTTGGGGTCCCCTCCCTCCAATGTCAGCTTCATGTCTCCAAGCTAACGTTGTGGGTGGGGGGTTACAGTCTGTTGTAGGATTAAGGCAAAAGCAAGAGAAAGGCCCCACTTTCTGTGGTATTGATGTCAGGTTATCTTACCATATAAGCCTGATCAAGACTCATGAAGGTGACAGGAGGACAGGCAAGCAGAGGTGTAAGAGGGGCCACGGTTTTTCCTGTAGCTCCTCCTAAGACTTCTGCAATTCTCCTGATTCCTTGGGAAACAGACAGACCTCTGTGGGCTCCCCACAGAGCTTCCGGTGGATGAGAGAAGCTGTCCCTTTGCTGCTGGCTTCCTCCAAGATGTGAAGCGTGCTTCGTCTAGTCCAGGCCACAAGGCAGTTTCCCTCTTAGACCTCCCCCTCCTCCATAACCCCCCCTGCCCTGCATTCACCAGCCGGATCCCTGTGTACAACACCTCTAACCTCACTTCCTTCTGCACTGAGATCCCCTCATGTAAGTTCTGTCCTTCCTAGATGTTATTATTAGTTCATAATTTTGTTCTACCCCCTCCTGATCTGACTTTTGGGACTGTTGCCATGTTTCCTACAGTATTTTTCTTCTGCTTACGACACCTCTGACAAAGAAGATGGTGTTGGGATGCATCCTGCAGTTAGCCACTGATGTACCTTTCTCTTCCATGGGATGGTGAGTTCCTTAAAGGTAGGGACCAGATTGGATCCAGCACCAAAGTCAGCACCGTGTTCAGAGCCTAACATGCAGCAGGTGCTCAATGCATGTTTAATGCAGAGTAAATGAGGTTATCCTTTGTGCTAATAAAAGAATGTCCGGGGCGCCTGGGTGACTCTGTGGGGTGAGCATCCAACTTTTGGCTTCAGCTCAGGTCATGATCTCGGAGTCCTGAGATCAAGCCCTCCTCTGGCTCCGTGCTCAGCGGGGAGACTGCTTGAGGATTCCCCCTCTCCCTCTGCCCCTTACTACCACGCTGGCACACTCTCTCTCTTAAAAAAAAAAAAAAAGAGAGGCACCTGGGTGGCTCAGTTGGTTAAGTGTGTGCCTTTGGCTCACATCATGATCCCAGGGCCTTCGGATCCAGCCCCAGATAGGGTGTCCTGCTCAGCGGGGAGTCAGCTTCTCCCTCTCTCTACTGCTCCCTCCCACTCCAGCTCTCTTGCTCTCAAATAAATAAAACCTTAAAAAAAAAAAAAGTGTCAGATCCTTTTAAAAGACTCATCTGCTTAGAGTGCATATAGTCAAGGTGAACGCCAAAGGCAATCTGCAGTCATTTAAATAATTTATCATTAATTACTGATTTGCTGTAAAAGGGGATATTGTCTAATCCTCTTCCAAGCAATGATTCAGAGCCCACGTCAGGAGACTTTAGACTCCTACAATAAGATAAGAGTCAGCTCCCTGCCCGAGTCTGTCAGAAGCTACTGATTTATTAATATCACAATGGAGCCACAACAGCAAAGCGGTTTCCTAAGCTACACTCCAGTATTCCCCCACCATCTGGAATTGAACTACACAATAGGTCTACGAACTGAACTCACTACTGCTGGCTGTGCATTTACCATATCTACAGAAATCAAGATGAGAACGAACGGAGAGAAGAGCAGAATGTCACAGTCTTCTACCCAGTCTACCCAGCATTTGCAGTGTGACTAGACTCAAGGCACAGCAAGCCCTTCGTGGGCTTACAGTTCCCTTTCAAAGTCTTTGTATTATATATTAACTCCAGTTTAGAGTTGAGTAAGCTAACACTTGTTCATTTATGAAGAATTTGTTCAGCTGGGGGTAGTAGAGAGACAAATAGCATCTAAATTCTAAAAATCTAAAAATTTGCAACTTAGAACACTCTTTGATTATGTTGTCTCACGAAAGGTACTTGCGGCCGTGAAAAACACTTTAGTGGTACTTACTGGAAGGAATTAAAAATAGGTTAAACCAAGTCTCCAAATTCAGCTCATTTTAGAAAACAGAAAAACAGCCAGACTCTCACCAGCTCCAAAACTGTGAACACTATTGCGAATCAGAAGTCATGTTTTTCATTGTGTGTTTGCGTTCACATTTAAATATTTACTGAACACTGATTCACTCATTCAGACTCCCTGAAATTACAAAAAGATGTGACTCAGTGCCAAACCAAGACTAAAGTCAACTTAGCTGATAAAGTCTTGTTAAATAAACTTAGTGAAATATTATCTATATTCAAAATGTTAATAAATACCAACTGACCTTTACTAGGGTGGAGTTAAAGATAATAATGTTACATATTAATGATTTTTCCCGCTAATGAATAGCAGCCAGTTTTCACCAACTAAAGAAACATGACCCAGACGTGGAACTTTAGTTAGAATGTTTAATAATTTCTAAGACTATATCAATAAAACAATCAGAAAAAATTGATATCTGTGTAGCTAGCAGTGATTCTGAAATTTTCCCAATAATCATCCCCCAAAACGCAGTGCCATTATTCACTGTATCTGACTTGACTGTTAGGACTTGTCTAATTTGATGGTGCTAGCTTCTAAGAATATTCAGTCCCCTCTCCCAGAATATCGCGAGCCACGTGGATGGAGCAGAGCTGAGTGGCTGGAGCTGGAGTTTAATCCTAGCTCAGCACTTTATTGGCTGTGAGGTCCTAAGGAAGGTCGTTAATCTCTCTGAGCCTTAGTCTTCCCAACATATAAAATGGGGTGAAGGATCTTTGTTCTTCCTTGAGAATTAAATAGTTATATAAATGAAATGCTTACTATATGATAATACTCAATAAATGATATTTAGTAAGCAATTTTTATGGAGGATCAATTCTTAGGATGTGCCTCTCCTTCTGCGTCACTAGAGACAAACACAACAATCCAATGTCAGCATGAGAAGCCCAGAATCATTCAAGCCATTGTTTGATAATAGCTATGTTAGGTAGACAAGGTCACTCCCAGAAGGTGGGTAACTGCATAGAACGCTGTAAGAGGAAAGTGTTTTGTAAATATCCAAGAAGACTTTAACCTAAAGTCTTAACGAGGGGACACAGTTTCATTGCTCCAGAAGAACAAATATTTATAGGGGACCTCAGCATGCAAGGCCAGACACTGTAAGACACATAAAGAAATTCGTTTAGTAAGTGTGTCTCTACTGTGTATTGGGCACTGCTTTGTGTCCTGCAGTAAGAATGGTGAATCACAGAGTCAAATTCTCCACTCTCTTTCTGGAATAAGAAATATAAAGAAATCATTCTTTTCTTCAAGGCACTATTTGTTTAAAGATAAACTTTAATATTTAAAAAAAGTGTAACAACATTAATTGCAACAAAGGATACAAGAAATGTCACCAGGAGATTGTGAAGAACCCATAGTGTCCAAGAAATCAGAGCACAAATCCAGATTCTGATAACACCTTTGGACCTCAGGACAAGCGGCCTTTTATTAGAGTCTCACATTCTTATGTAAACTACGCCAATTTTACAAATACGCTTTCTAGAGTTGCTCTGATGACTCAACGGAAGTATGCGTGTGAATCCTTTTGGGGAGTGACGGGGACACATGCATGCTTTCATTGAGGAGGACACCAGACCAGTACCTCGAAGGACAGGTAGGATTTGGCTAGACAGACAAGGAGAGAGAATGCACTCTGGGCCAAGATGAGAGACATGGATTTGGGGAAGTACAAGGAGTATGTGAAAGAAGGGGAGCTGACTGATCTGGCTACAGCAGAGTTCATGCAGATAGCAGACAGAGAAATGACTCTTGGGATAGGTGGGCTCTGGGTCCCACGCAAAGGAATTTCTGAGAGGTAGAACAGCTCTCCCACAGTGTAGACACTGAAACACAGAGGATCAGGTCAAACTCTCAAGGTTGTGTCATTAACAGTACAAGAACAATCTCAAAGTCTATCAGGCACTCTGTCTCTTTGATGGCCTGGCCAGTGGTTAAGACCACGTCTTGTCACACTCCTGATCAGTTCCTATCTGAACACTCACAGCCTGGCAGACATTTTTCATAATATACAGCAGATATCCTACCCAGCCTTCTAGTTTAAGTGTTGTGTTTATGGCAAGAAAAAGCAATTCTAAAACGACCAAGGGGGATGAAAAACAAGGGGCTATTTCTCAAAAATGAAATGGCACTTCGCAAAAATGAGCTGACTTTATGATGCCATCTGGAAAATGCTTTTGTATTCCCGACACACTGCACTGAGCATAACTTAAAATTGACCAACCAGCTCTGAAATGTTCTCTTCCGCTTCCTCACATATGGATGGAGCCTACAGGAATAGACATTATTAGTCCTTGGACAACACATCTGGTGTGACTAGTCAGCAGTAAGGTGCACAGTTCTTGGCTGAATTTCCACTGAGTACATCAGCCTGACTCCAGGAACTCTGCAGGCTTGTGTCAGTCCTTGGTGACTGACCTTGTTCAGAAACTGGTGTTTCCAAACCGTAGTCCAATCAAGGAGATTTTTCTTCCCTCTTTCCCTCCCTCCCTTCTTTTCTCCCTTACTCCTTCCTTTCAACAGGTACAGGATGTTTGGAATGTGTAGTGCCCTGTGGAATACTCAGACCAAATTCCAATTGGACTGACCCCTAAGACAGTGTATCTTAGTCAGACCTGTCACTTGTTTGGGTTGGCAGATGTTCCTCAGTTTCTTTCAGAACAACAGTTCGTTCGCATAATTTACTGTAATTGGAGAGTGGAAATATGGGCAGAGAAATTCTCCTTTCTCAAATTCAGCAAGAGAACCTAATTTTAACACCGGTGGAAAAGATTTAGAATCCCATAAAATGAAAGAAACTTTCATTAATTTGGATAGGAATTAAGCTGAAGCTAACTTTGCTTTAAAAAAAAAAAGTTGCCAATAAAATACTCTAACACTTGCATAGAGGAACATTTAATTTGCTGAAGAGAACTGCTTCCAAACAATTAAAAAAACCAATTTATGTGTAAACAGCCCGTATGTTAAGTACAAATCATTCTTGTCTATTTACTGCAGCAGCTTCCCAGCTCCCTTTCTTGACGGTGCTTCGTTAGTCTAACTTGAATTACTCTATCTAATTAAAATTAATAGACAACATTTCCTTTAAAAATTATTTTGTTGAGGCTGACCCCCCTCATTTGGCTGCCCAGTGAAAATGAATAAATCTGTTTTTAAAAACAATTCTTTTTTCTTTAGAGTTGACCATAATGGTCAACACATTACATATTTATATAGCTGATTATATATCTTACCTCCAGCATTTGCTACCTGTGACCCTTGAGGATTCAGACTTCTCTGAGCCTGACTCGAGTATATAGTACACATAATAGCTATTTAGCAATTGCTACATCACATTTATTGGGGGCTTAAAATGTGCCAGGCACTGTTATAGGGGCTTTATACATATTAATCCATTTAATCCAACCATCAAGACTATGACATCGGTATTTTTTTTATTTATTTATTTATTTATTTATTTATTTATTTATTTATTTATTTTAGAGAGCACATGCACGTGTGAGCTGGGTGCAGGGGCACAGAAAGAGGGAGAGAGAGTCTCAAGCAGACTCCATACCCCATGTGGAGCCCAACATGGGGCTCGATCTCATGACTCCGTGATCACAACCTGAGCCAAAACCAAGAGTCTGATGCTTAAACAAGTGAGCCACCCTGGTGTCCCTATGACGTAGATATTTTTATAAATCCATTATACATATAAGGAAACTAAGTTCCAGAGAGGCTAACTGATTTGCCCAAGGTCACACATCTGGCCAGTGGAGGGCCTTGGGTCCTAAGGAAGACTGTCTGAGGCCAGTCTTCACTCTCTACCTAGTAACAGAAGTTGAAGATTGGAGTGGTCGACGTGTATGAAAGACTAGCAGGTGACCTCACGCAGGACAAAGTCCTGTGACATGTATTTGCCTTACATTTCTGAGCAGAGCTGAGAGGAAAGAGCTTCTCCTACATATAAAGATGCCTCAGGGCCTCAGAGGTCTCACCTGTCCCCTCTCTTCTCTATCCACACTCCCCCTCCACCCCCCCCATGCGAACTCCTTCATGCCACACCTCCAAATACCATCTCTGCAGATGGTTCCGAGATGGAAACCACACTCTCGTGTTTTTCCTCTCACACACTGACAATACTTCTAAAACCTGACGAGTGGGTTTTTCACTCGTTAACTGATTCTTAGGCACCAACTGGATGACCTAGAATTTAACTCAACTCTGACACCATCCACCTGGAGAGAGCCTTAGATCCCACAAATTCAGGGCTCAGTCCCACAGGATGGCTTCCGACACCCACTTCAGACACTAATTGAAGTCCCAGGGTGTCCCTTGTACTTCTGAATGACAAGCTATAAATTGGGGTTTCCATGACCCCCTCCTTTGGTTTGATCATTTGCTAGAACAGTTCACAGAACCCAGGGAAACACTTACTTATGTTTACCAGCCTATTATTCAAAAAATGATGTGATAAAGGATACAGATGAACAGACAGATGAAGAGTACACAGGGTGAGATCTAGAAATCCGAAAATTCCAAGACTACTTATGGCTTCGTATTTCTGATGACCAGCTCCAATGCAGAAGCTATCCAGGGGCCCATGAGGAGTCACCTCCTTAGAGAACACAAGACCTGCCTATCACCCAGGAAATTCCAAGGGATTTAGGAACCAGGATCAAAGATATAGATATAGATATCGACATCTATATATACAATTTCCCAGCTCTCCATTTCCAACCCTGACATCTCCCACCTTCAGATCCATATACCACACTGCTCATTTGTCATATTTGCATCATGTCTAAGAGGCAACTCAAATTTACACAGCCAAAAACAGCACACTACATTTTTCTCCTTCCACCATGTTTTTCCGTTTCGGTCTTCTCCATTCTCAGGAAATGGCATCACCATCAGCCCTTTTGCTCACGGTAAAAATCTAAGATTCTTGATTCCCACATCAACTCCTTCTGTAAATCCTGCAGCTTCTTCCTCGTCTTTTCTACACTTGCACATACATCGCCTTGTCCAAACTTCCTGCTTAACTCTGCCAGGAGCCTCCTAACTAGTCTCTCAAAGGCCTCCCAGTTCTTCCTATAAATCCCCCTCCTTCAGAAGTGGTGTGCTCCTTTTAAAATGTAACTCAGATTCTAAGTTGCTCACTTCCCTAAAATCCTCAAGTGTCTTCCTATTGTATTCGAATTATAGGTTCATAAAGCCCCTGGAGATCCAGCCTCTGGTGAAGCCTCCAGCCTCATCCCAGCCCATTCTTTTCCTGTCCACTATCTGCAGCCATGCGAAGTCTCAGATCCTTAGGATCACTCCTGTTTTTGGACCTTCCCCCAGCTCTCCCCCACTCTGGAAACATGTTCTATTTGATCGTCCAATGACTGGCTCTTTTATGTTACTTCAAAGGTCTGCTTCAAATGCCACCTCCGCAGAGAGACTGCGAAGTGGCTCTGTCACTTTTCCCCTTCACATTTTCTCCACTGAGCTGTTTATAACCTGATGATTGTTTTTAATGTCTGCCCCTTCTTTCCAAAAAGAGCAACACAGACACGCATGTGTGCACGCACACTTAAAAATACAAGTTCCGTGAGAGTGGGAATCTTCTTTTTTCTTGTTGTTTCTCTGATTCCAACGCTTTGGTTGCAGGAGCCAAAAAAAGATACTCACTGATTTAATTATTGTGCTAAGTTGTTGCTGAAAAGTTGCTGTTATTAACGGCCCTTCTTCACATCAAGCACAATTTGCATCTCCTGCATGGATAACCATATTCCATGACAAGATGGGGTTTGGCCCAGTTCACTCCACTAAGTAGACTGAAAGGTGCCAAAGGGTGATGAAAGTCCTTATTTGCAGAAGCTGAGCAGCCATCCAGACCACTAGGCAGAATTTGGCATCTGGTGAGATCAGCTCTAAACCACAAGTGATACTTGGAAACGATCAGCATCTCTGTTCTAGCTGGAAGTAACGGTAGTTCCCACACCAGAGGCCAGAACGTGGTGATGGGGAACCAGCGTCAGGTCCTGGGAAGCACACGCGGGCAGAGAGGTGTGACGGATTCTGAGCAGGAGCCCAGCCACGTGGCTGGGTTCAGAGGCCAGCTTCCAAGCACAGGGAAATAGGACTGACAGACACCAAGGGCAAAGCCTCACTTCTGGAAGGAATGGACATTAAATGTGCTGACAAGCTTCAGACACCTGAGCTCAAAGAACAAAGAAAGGCTCCACAAATTCACATAGAGTAGAAAAGAGGGATGTGGCTTGAGAGTCGGGCAGAAGGCCACCCTCAGGGCTGAAGAGGGTGCAGGGGACTTGCTGCCAAGCATCAAGCTAGAAGCAGCCTTGAGAGTGAAGAAGGTCATCATGGGAGGCTGTGTTCCAAGCAGCAGGCAGTCTAGTCTGCTGGGAGGACCCTATGGATCGCCTTTCACTGCATCATAACACTGTCAGACACGAGACCCGAAAGCCCATCTTTCTGCCTGCTGCTTTCGATCAATGTGATAGATCGCCCCTTCAGAGGCCTGTCTGAATCCCATTTTTTGCCTACACGCATGTGGAGTGAAATTAATGACGGCGACTCCAGGCTTCAGAGCATCTGTAAACTGTTATTAGCACCATCCACACCAGCACTTTATTGATCTGCTCTATTAGGCACTGACTCCATTTATGACCGCTCCTTTTTAGGAAGCCAATGGGTTAAACTCCTCCTTCCTCTCTACCAAGAGTCAGGATCAATGTAGACCCAAAGAAGGGGGATTCTGTCTCTGCTTCAGGACCAGACCAGGGACCATGATGATTAGAGCCCTGTGGATTTAGGAACACGTGGTAGCATGAGACATTCTCTTCCCCAGCTCAGGGCAGGCTCAGAAATTTGCTTGGAGGTAACTTCATGATACTGGTATACGAAGTTAATTTATCAAATGCTTGAAAATGAAAAATCACAACCCAGGATGAATATACAAGAACAAACTGAGGTTGGACCACTGATCACACTTGGTACGCAGCCTGTTGAACACCCTCTTATCAGGGATGATGAGGACAATATTTCAGTCCTGCCATTGTGAACTGCTGTAAGCTTAATTCTGATGTGTTCTGATGGGGTAGCCAGGGGGCTCAGTGCTTCCCTCCAGTGACTCTGTGTTTCATGACGATTCCCATCAAGCTTCTGGGGTCTTCCCCGTAGCATGTCCACTTCCACACAGCGGGCCCCGGTCAGGATCTGGCAGGCAGCAGAAGCTCAAGACATCAGGCTAAAAGAGTGTGTGAGCGCTCCTTCCTTGGGAACGTTGACTGTCTGGTTCACATATGTGGGACTCCCGTGATCAAAGCCCTGGCCTATGGTTTCCAAGCGTTGTAGTAATGGCAAGGCCTGGCTGCTGCAAAGCAAGTCTTCAACAACCACTGGATAAAACATGAATTCACTAATTCTGTAAGGCACACGTAGAGACCCATGCATATGGAAATGCGCAAGTAGACACAGAAGCATGGGTACTTCGTGAATGCATGCGGGCACATCCAGTGTGTACCCAGGCTCATCTAAAAGGAGGGGTGGGGGCGCCTGGGTGGCACAGCGGTTAAGCGTCTGCCTTCGGCTCAGGGCGTGATCCCGGTGTTATGGGATCGAGCCCCACATCAGGTTCCTCTGCTATGAGCCTGCTTCTTCCTCTCCCACTCCCCATGCTTGTGTTCCCTCTCTTGCTGGCTGTCTCTATCTCTGTCAAATAAATAAATAAAATCTTTAAAAAAATTAAAAAATAAAAAAATAAAATAAAAGGAGGGGTGGGACCATGCGATATCCATGCTTGTCATGTCCTCTCTTCCACACACCAGAGTCATTGGCTGTAATCCAATTCATGTGCTCTTCTTTACTTTTCCAAATACTGATCTTTTCTCAAAATTCAACATTCATGCACGCATTTTTGGAAGAGAACCCACGAGAAGGATTTTAGTGTCTTTGGGCATGAGGCGAAAAATCTAGAGTGCTTCCCTATCAGGGTCCACAGAAGGGGTTGGGATAGATGGGTGCCTTTTCGTGGGGAGTAACAGTGCTGAATTCAGTGCCATCAGCAAGTGGAGGCACCCACACCGGGAAGAAATGAACGTGGATTTCCATCTCGCCCTTGAGCTCGCTCTCCTCTAGCCAACGTTCTACTTCAGGGAAACATCAGCGACTATTTAACAGCTCATTCAAACATTTTCCACTTTTTTTTTTTTTTTTTTTACATTTTCCTTTAATTCTAAAAAAAAAAAAAAAAAAAAAAAAAAAAAAAAAAAAAAAAAAAAAAAAAAAAAAAAAAA
>NC_048225.1:1695146-1710940 GCF_002007445.2 Ailuropoda melanoleuca
ATACTCAGCGCTGGAGATGTTCATTTGTAGAGATCCAGATGTATCTTCCTGCGTCTCAGGCTGATTCCGTGGATATTCCTGCTGGTCTGGTACCTATCCAGCTCAACTCAGGGGACCGGCTGAAAAAGGGGTCCCCTACTCCTCCGCCATCTTTAATCCAAACATTTTCCACTTTTTAAGAAAGCTCCAATGTATACGACAGACAAAGAGATAATAACATTACAAAACCTATTTTTGTCTGGAGAATCCTTGTTAAATTTGAGTCATGAATCTTAAGTAGGGAACTTTGGTGTGACGTTCTATTTAAGCATCTGTTCAGCCAATATGTGATTACATATTATGATCTGCTTCTATCACATTTGCTTCACTGTTAATCAAAGACCAAAAGTTCTGCCTCACATGATAGCCTTTTCAGGGTTGCTTCCCTAGTCTGTACCTGAGGAAGCACATTTAGATCACTGTCTGGTGATAAGCCTCCATGAAAGTTTCTGTTGTGCAATGTCCAAATTATGGATTTTATGATTACGAGGTGTTAATCATTACAAAAACAGTCTGAAAAACTAGGGAAACTCAGAAACAAACCGTCAATGATCCAATCATTCTTTCCGTCTAAGTTGTTCAATATATTAAAAAGGAAATTCTATGTTGTAGTATCTACTGGCTAAAAGTAAATAGGCTGTATCAATCCTTTCTCTTTTCTTTCTGATTTTCAAAATGACATCAGAGTGAAAAATCGATACATGTTTAAAGTTTTTGTTTTTATACCGCATTGTTTTTAAGAAGGTAAATCAGCAGTATCTTAATCCACAGGATTTGCTCCCCTTGCTTACGAATCGATACTGACCTCAGAAGGTCTCAAGATAAACCCAGACACAAGTTTTCTACAGCAAGAGCCCTCAGTGCTTTATCAATCATCAATTTCAAGATTCAGGAAAAAAAAAAAAGATGGTTTGGTTGTTGTTGTTTTCCTATCACTTGGGCTTGTTTCTTTGGCCAATTTCTGCAGAATTAGTTAGAACTTCTCTGATTACTCTCTGAATAGATTTTTCCAGTTTCTTCTCACAAAAGGGGGGATCATTTTATGAACATTTACAGGAAGTATGACAGCCACACGGAGGTGACAGGACCTGTTCCCGGGAGAGACCCCTGTGTGGATAGAGTCCAGGGAAAGGAAGGTCGTTCACACAACACAGGAGCCTGAGAGAACCTGACCACTAAAAATCCAACCTAAACCTAAACATTTTTATCAAACATGAATTAACAGGGAGTGTTCATCTGTGTACCTGTTTGAAGCACATTTTTTTTTTGAATCAAAGAAACCATGGATTTTATTTCTACTGAAGATGACTAAGGATTTGGGGCAAATTGTCTTCAGACTGAATCCTGTGTGCCCTTCTCACCTGTGAAAAAAATAATGCTCGTGCATCAGGAAAGGTCTCAGTGCTCGCTGGGCTCTATGCCTTTTTTCAACTAAAGCTTGGATTATCCAGCATTGACTTTTAACCAAGGATCAGTTTATTTTCTCATTTAAGGAATCATTTTCTTATAAGTGGAAAATAAATTGCACAGAACATTAATAAATATTTCTTCTTTCCCAAGCTCCTTCTGGCCTAAAGAACTCTACAGTGTCTCAAGCATGATGTGTATTACTGATTCATCCTAACACCAGAGGGAAGAAATGAGGAAAATTTACGTGCATACACAGATTATGCACACAAGCACACACACACACAGCCCTTCAGTACAGGTACTGATGAAACAAGGATTTTGGGATGCATGTGGACCACCCATCGATTGGACTACCCCAACTTAGATGCAAGCAGATAGCAACTTGACTATTTTTCACGACCTTGATTAAACCCGCTCTTTCTTCTCTTTCTCTAGATGGAATCACAGACAGTCCCCATAACACTCTTAACCATATTTAGGTACTAACATACATTGTGTTAACATCCAGATCATTCTAATATCTATCTTCAAATTCCCCTCAATTGCAAACTCCTCTGCCCCCAGCTTGCGCCTGACTCCGTGGAGAGGAAGGTGTGGTCATCTCTCTGTCCTCAGATTTTGCTCTTTCCCTGCATTCTGTCTGCTCACCAGCCACCCCCAACTCTACAGGACGGGACAGGATGGGGAAGGGGCGGATTGTGTCTGATTGGAACAGCTAGCTGTGCATCTGACTTTGGGGCCCTCCACATATGACAGAGGTCCACACACTAAGTCCTTGTCTCCTGGAGGCTTCTCACAGATTTTTAGAACCATGACCACTGAGGAACTTATACCTAAATAACTTAGCAGAAAATGCCTTTTCAAAAATTCCCCCTCAGCCTCCACCTTCAGCCAGTCTACCCCACACAGAATCCCTCTGCTGGGATCACCTTCTCCCCCTGGGTAATGTCTCCTTTGGGACAAATCAAGTCCAGTCTTCCTTCTGCCAATGGGAGTGTAGCTCTCTTCCTCCCTTGGTGCCAATTCCAAGGAGCCTCTTACTTCTAACATTTCTGAGCATGAATTTTAAATTTCTAAACTTCACGTGAGCTTTGAATGATTCCCTGAAGTACCATCTCTTGACTTGTGAGAAAAGGAGAGCACCCCCTTTCCTAAAGGAAAGGAAATAAGACAAAGCTCCAATAACACTCTGTTTCCAAAAGAACTCTCTCCCCCACCTCCACCATGACACCAGTGCTGACTGTTGTGTTCTCTGTCCTGGAGGTGGGTGATGGACAGGTGCTAGCACAATCTGCCCCCCCACCCGATCTGGAAGTCCTATATGTGGTGGGAGGGGGATGAGGAGGAGCAGCTCTCCCTTCCTTCTCTGCCTTGATGGTTGGGTTAGGACGATGCCTCGAAGAAAGAAAGAAGGTTACCAATCGACAGGCTTCCTGGGAAACAATGATCAGTGCCTGCAGGAGAGTCCACCGATGGAAGACTTGCAGCAGGGTGTATGCGATCTCTCCAGGATCGCTCATGGAAAATGAACCTGCAATCCATGGATTTATCAGGCATGGATCCTTGGAAACGCCACTGGAGCTAAATATATGTCTGGATATAAAATGGAGACGTTCCACTGACTGAAACACCGCCTTTCTGTGCAAGTAAGATCTCTGCACACACAACTTAGAGCCATCTCACTCTGGGCCAAAGTCATATCCACACAGCAAGTCAGCCCGGACACCTGCCTGCATGTCTCTCTGCTTTGGCTGTAATTACTTGGATCCTGGAAATAATTATTAAATCTTGAATTTGCACAAGATCCGATCTGACAATCCAATCTTCTGTGTTACTTTAGTGTTTTAATCCCTTGCTTTAAATGGTAGGGTTATAAAAATAAGTATGTAAATAATAAAAATAAACACAAAAATAAATAAATAAGCACATACATTAATACATACATACATAAGGGGTGACTTTAAATCTATTTTTTCAGGTTTGGTACCAAAAAAAGAATTCTTTTCCCCTACTAGATACACTCATTTACTAGAAAGGGTAAAGGAAACTTCCTAATTTCCTCTGGTTCTGTTTTGGGGGTTTAAAGCTGGCAGGCACTTCCTGATACAAGATTTCTCCTGATTCTACTGTTTAGCGAGGCACGTCTTGAACACGGCCACTCTGAGAGCCACGAGATGATGAAAGAAGTCCATAAGGGTCAGGACCACATACGATTCACCTCTGGATCACCTCTGGATCATCGGGGCCTCACCTAAAAGAGATGCTCATTCAATGAGCAGTGGTGATTTAAGTTGGAAGGTAGGGCTTCTCCTTTGCTGGAATTTGGGAATGAGGGATGGGCAGGAGATAATATTTCATGTCGTCTTCAGGGCTTTACTTTCAGCTGCAGGAAAGGTGGGGCAGGAAAAATCCAGAAGGCAAGGGAGAGCCGCTGGCGTACATCATAGCCTCTTACAGAGAAGGCAGCCCTTGTCGGGAGATTATGCTGAGACACGGGGCTGTGGTCACTTTGCTTTGGTTACAAATCATGTCCCAGATGAAGACAAAACAGCATTCTATTTATTCTTGGAGCAGGACTGTGTGGGCAGTGTATCAACCAGGGGGGTTACACAGCAGCAGCGTCCCTTTGAGAGTCTGGTTACTTTGGAAGCACCCAGAGACCCCAGTGTCGGTGAAAACCAGTGAGCTCGTGGGGAAAGCAGGGCTCACAGGGACACGGAAGGCAGGAGACAACTGTAAAAAGAGCATTACTGGGAGCACAGGAGGATTGTTGGTGACCAGGAGGAAGAAACACCTGACAATTCAAAAGACAATGCTTCAGGGTCTGATTTTAAGAACGATGTCCCAGTCATCCCAGATGATGTTTGAACGACAAAGGTGACAGCCGGCCTGCATGGCTGTGGGGTACACGACTTTGGGAAGGACTTCTGAGATATATGTTGATGGATCTCTTTTCTAATTTTGTGGGTTTTTTTAGACAGAGTACAAAAATTCTTTTAAAAACATTTAAATGTTTGTAAGGATTTTTTCCTGATTTTGTTCTTGTTTCACATAGACACGTGTTTGTTGACTGCATCAAATTCCTCATAGCACCCCCCCACACATATTTATAATCCCAAAAGCAAAAGCAAAAATCCCAGAAGCATCTCACTGTGCTCAGCTTCAAACAAGACAACGAACTCTAGGATTACAGGAGTTTGCTAATATGCTAATATCAACTGAAAAGGACACAGACTAGAGGAAGTTTTGGTGGGGTGGACGGTCCTATGTTATGCATGCGGGAGCAGTGAAGCAGTGACGTGTGCATATCCACGTCCAGGCATCCTCAGACCGAGCTAAGGACTGACTCTAAACATGGGCCCAGTGAATGGAAAGATCCGATGGTTTACTTTTCTAAGTCCAATAGGATCAAATATGTTTCAGACCGGTTATTAAGGCAGGTACCCAGAAACATTACGAATGGGCTTGGAGGGGTGAAGAGCGACGAAAGGTCATGACCTTGGATGGGCATGCTACAGTAGCCTTGGGTCACAGACGAGAGTTTGCATGAAAATAGATTGATTTTCATGTACTGAGAGACTTACAAGATCATCGGAAAGACTGTAGAAGTGGGTTCTAGCTTGAGCTTCCGGAACGTCTCCCGCGATGGGGCTCCGTCTGAGCCGTGGTATCAGATCAGGCTGCTGCCACGCACGGTTTTATACGGGCTCACGATCACACCAGAAAACGAACGCCTGGTGCCTCTGTTCCCACTTCACTCAGTTTCAAACGCGAATCTCATCTGAGCGTCCATGTTAGGAGAACCCAGATCATACCTTTAACTCCAGCTGGCTGCCAGGAAATCTGGGAGACATCACTTTGAGCTTTCTGCCTTCGACATTTTGGGAACACACAGGGGAACGAGGTTGGAGTGGAAGCCAGCCATGCCCACAGCACCCGCGACATCTGAGCTTTAGAAAACTCACTTCATCCCCTGCCTTATGTTGGTTGTTTGTTCATATTATGAATATATACTGAATTCCTGCCATATTTCAGACACTATCTCTTGATCCAAAGATAAACAAGATAAAAAGGTAGAGAAAAAGATTTGGGTTCTATTTCTCTTTTTTGTTTTCTTTTTCTTTTTATTCTACTTTGGAAATAGAATTTGGGGTAATATGACATGAGGCCAAGTGTGTCTTCTGGAAGGGAAGACAGGCCAGCAAGTGGCCCAGGGGAACCAGCGGCTGTGTTCTTAGCCTCTGAGGAGGAGGCCGGGGGTGGGGGGCAGGAGGCTGCCACACTTGCAGCTCTGTGCACCAGAGTGGAGAGGAGAGCGCGGTGGGGGCGCAGGTTGGCTCAGGACAGCACTTATTTAAGCCTGACCAGAGGAGCTAGAAGGAAGGAACTGGAATAGTCCACTAGAAGAATGCAGACATGACACCTGAACTAGCAGGTGCCTGCCTGTGGCAGGGGGACAACAGCTGCGTGGAGCAGAGCACCCATGGCTCCCGGCGGGCTGGTTCCCAGCAGCCTGAGAGGCAGCAAGGGGAGTCATGTGCGGGGCTCAGCACTAAGTTCAAGTACGCGCAGTCTCAGACCTAGAAGGAGCCACCTGTTTCACAAGAAGATTCTGCCCGTACATGTTTCGTGGCCCCAGTTTCTAGCTTGGACTGGAAATATTGTGAAGACATCTGGATACTAAATCCATGAAAATATGAGGAAAAATAAATAAACAGTCGCAGTTTGATAGTAGTTTAAGGTTTGGGTGAAATTATTGTTTGAGGAACACTAGCTTAACCTTTAACATCTAACTTGAGTTCTGCTCCTCCCTCCTTCCTGTCCGTCCTTCCTTCCTTCTTTTTCTTTCTTTATCCAGGATTACTGAAGGACTCTGGTAACTGGAATTGTCTTAAATGTCATCTCAGGTGTCAGAAATCCAGCAAGGACCACAACCAGCATTGGAAGCTAGGCTCCCATGATTTCCAAGCCCATATCTTTTTTCTGTGCACCTCACAGCTCTCTCTGGAACTGTCGTTAATTGAATCAAAGTCTCAATACTCAGGTCAGCACTTTACTGACTTGACCATAAACAAATAAACACATAAACATCCCTTTCAGCACTCCCACACTCCACCCAGACCTTGTAGTCTTCTTTCCTTGGAGCTCCTTCCCTTTCCATGTTCTTTCTACTGTTTCCCTCAACCGTAAAATCAGCTGCGAGGTTGCTCCTGGCTATAGAAAACTATACTGCACCATGTGGATGGAGGATGTCACGGTGCTCTTAGGACACTAGTTACCTATTACTCCTTCTACACGATCTTGATGCACACAGGCTCAGCTCACGCAACCCTGGCATGGGCCATGGACTCCGCATCCTAGGAAGGAGAGCCTGAATGGCCTAGCAGGCAAAACCAAGAGTCTGCTTATTGCTGGTGGCTGTCTCCCAGGTCCTGCAAGTCCGCACGATCACGTGTACATTTTATAGATGTCAGCATGCAGAAGCCATTACTTTGTCGCAATCTGTGCTCAGTCACTGCCAACAGCCAAGGGCAGGAATGGGAAAGAAGAGCTCTTGGCAGGGCTCCCCTGACCCTGTGGCAGAATTCGGCGTTCCTTTGCTGGGTTTTCCTGGGGAGATAATCTTTTGAAGGACTAGGGCTGTGGGAACAATAACCGCATCTACCCCCTGAATTTTTCATTGCCTATTTCTGCAAATGACAGATCCGTAGGGGGATCTTTTATTTGAATTTAAACACCAAAACAGTAAAATATTAAACACGATTTTTAGGCAGGTCAGGAGCTCTTAACCTAGGGTCCACGTGTGGAGTTTAAAGGATCCATCAGTCCACAGAAATTAAAAGAAAGATGCTGCAATTAGCACAGATGCACACTTTTGGTTTGTGGAGAAAAAAATACACAAAATAGTGTAAAATAAAAGAAGGTAGAAAGCTTAAAAATGCAAGGCTGTGTAGACTGCAAAAACATGACAATGTGTGCTTTGCCAAGAAAAACTAACTTAAATATTGGGCAGCAATGGAATCTACGGTGGGAGGACGACATAGGTACTTTAACGACCTCAGGTCCTCTTTATGTTGTGGAGGACAATTAAAATAATGATATATTTTAGATTCTGTAGAGTTAAAAGGGCACCTAAATATTTTAAGATCAACACTAAAAGAAGAGAAATAGAATGTTTAATATTCAAGCTGCAAGTAATCAAGAGGGAAAGCAAACAACTCAGTCAATCCAAAGGAAGCAAGAAAGAATAAAGAAAGCTAAAAACAGAAAAGGCAGTTTAATGAGCACCAATAAGACGACATCTACAAATTCAAACAAATCAATAATCACAATCAGTAAGAGGGAATGACTTTTCAGGTTCAAAGACACCAAGTCTCACTATGAGTTCTTTTTCAAAAGTACATCTAAGTCAGAACACAGAACAGTTGAAAAGATAATAAAAGATATACCAGAAAAATACTAAACTAAACAAAGACTTGCTGGTCATGACTTTAAGGCAAAAATAATTACAAACAAAAGAGGGTGAGCCCATACTGATACAAAGTGCCATTTGTCAGGAAGATTAGAGCTTATGGACACCTAAAATATTTCTTGAAAATATATAAAGTAAAAACTGATAGGCTACCATAAAAATTTGGCAAATCAACTATCATAGTTCAGAAATTTCCACATATCTTTCTCAGTTATCAATACATAAAGCAGACTGAGACTCAGCAATGTTGCAGAAAGCATAAAAAACACAAGTAACACAACGGATCCAATGAACACATAAAGACAATTTTATCCAGTTTTTAGATCATTCTTTCAGATGCACAATGAACATTTGCCCAAATTTATTACATAATTAGCCAAAAAATTCTCCAAATGCTTCAATCAGTATCAAATGCTACATTTTCTCACTTCAAGACATTCATTTAGCTATCAATAATAAAAGGAGAAGAAAATCCCATACATTCGAAAGTCTACAAGGACTTCCTTTTCTCCATAACCACACCAACATTTGTTATCTCTTGAGTTTTTGGTGATGACCATTCTAACAGGTGTGAGGTGACATCTCACTGTGGTCTTGATGTCCATGTCCCTAATGACTAGTGATGTGGAGCACCTTTTCATGTATTGGTTGGCCTTTTGTATATCTTCTTTGGAGAAATGCCTGCTCAGATCCTCTGACCATTTTTTAATTGGGTTATTTTTTTGTTATTGAGTTGTATGGGTTCTTTAAATATTTTGAATGGTAACCTCTTAGCAGATATGGTTTGCAAATATTTTTCCCCATTCTGTAGGTTGTCTTTTTACTTCATTGATGGTCTTTTGCTGTGCAAAATCTTTTTAGTTTGATGTAGTCCCACTTATTTTTTATTTTGTTGCTTGTGCTTTAGGTGTCGTATCCGAAAATTCACTACCAAGACCCATGTCAAGGGGCATTAGTCCTCTGTTCTTTTCTATTTTTTTAAAAAGATTTTATGTATTTATTTGACAGAGAGACAGACAGCCAGCGAGAGAGGGAACACAAGCAGGGGGAGTGGTAGAGGAAGAAGCAGGCTCCCAGCAGAGGAGCCTGATGTGGGGCTCGATCCCAGAACGCTGGGATCACGCCCTGAGCCGAAGGCAGACGCTTAACGACTGAGCCACCCAGTCGTATCCAAAAATTCACTACCAAGACCCATGTCAAGGGGCTTTAGTCCTCTGTTCTTTTCTGTTCTTTTCTAGGATTTTCATAGTTTCAGGTCTTACATTTAAATCTTTAATCCAATTTGAGTTAGTTTTGTGAGTGGTGTGAGGTAGGGGTCTAGTTATACTCTTTTACATACAAATATCCAGTAAGCCCAACACCATTTATTGAAGAAACTTTTCTCCACTAAGTATTTATTCTTGGCTCTCTTCTCAAACATTAGTTGACTGTATATGCTTGGGTTTATTTCTGGGCTCTCTTTCCTGTTCCCTAGTCTGTCTGTTTTTATGCCCAAACCATTCTGGTTTGATGATTATAGCTTTATAGCATAGCTTGAAATCAGGAATTATGATACCTTCTGCTTTGTTCTTCTTTCTCAGGATTGCTTTGGCTATTTGGGATCTTATGTGTTCCACATAAATTTTAAATGTGTGTGTGTGTTTTTTTTAACTTCCATAAAAATTGCCCTTAGAATCTTGTTAGGGATAGCATTGATCTGTAGATGTGGTAGTATCAGCATTTTAACATTTATTCCTCCAATTCAAGTTGAAAGGCAAACTTCTAAATATCTCCTAAAGTAGAGTATAAATTATAATGAAAAAGAGAAAATACTTGGAACTAAATGATAATCAGAATTAAATATAAGATGTGTGAGTGATAGAGTCACAGAAAACTTCAATTGTCCCATGACTATTAAAGAGATGGAATCATAATTTAAAAGCCAACTATACATAGAAAACCAGATATAGTTGCACAGAAAATTCTATCAAATGTGTGTCAAATGTCTGATACCAACTGTACAGAAACAATTTCAGTAAATAGAAAAAAGAAGGAACTTTCCTCAACTCTTCAAAGGAGGTTATTTTTAGACTCAATACTCTTGCAGATAAGAAGATCATCAAAAAATGAAAAATTTCAGAACAATGCCATCCACAAACACACATGCAAAAATCTGAAACATAACATTTAGAGACTTATTTCAGGCTTTTATAAAAAATAAGAAACATTAGGACTGAAGTATACCAATTTGGGGAAGACAATACATCTTTTATGATCTTTAGGTCTCCTGACTTCCATCATTTTTTTGTGTGAAGAATTCAGTTCTCAGTCTTTCATTGTTATTTGGAAATTAATGTCTTTTTTTTCTGGATTCTTTTAAGATTTTGTCCTTGTCTTTGGAGTTTAGCACTTCCATTACAGCGAGTCAGAGGGGAATTACTTTGTATCCATCTTGTGTACGGTCTTCAGAGCATCTTCCTTTGGTACGCTAGTTTTGCAAGTGTTTGGGGAAGTTTTTGGTTATTATCTCTTCAAATATTACTTTTTCCCTAATCTCGCCCTCTACTCCTTCTGGGTCTCCAAATACATGCATGTTACATGTTTCACTATGTTATACATGCCTTTTATGCTTTTTTGGAATTAGGTTTTGTGTGTATGTGCTTCAGTATGAATATTTTCTACTGGAAGGGAATGCCTGGAAGCTTGTGCCTGGCTGCACCAGGTTTTTGTCCCATGTGTCTTTCCTGTTTTGATTTTTTTTTTTTGCTATAATACACCATACCGTGAATACAATAGCTTCTAAGTTTTTAAGAACTGCTAGTGAATCATCAAGCATGAGGGAGGTCTTGGGGACCCCCAACACAGACACCATTTACAAAGCAACAAAATTAGCAAATCAAAGAATAAAACAAAGATGTGTCATTTCTCTAGACAGAAAATTATAAAACTAAAGAAAAGCATTGAACAATACGTAATAAATCTAAAGATACTTCACATTCATGGATAAGAGGATTCTCTTAAAAATGTCAAATTTTGAGGAGTTAATAAGATGATTCAAAATTTTACACAAAAGAGCAAAGATCTGGGAATATTCAAAAGGATGAACACATTGGGAGAAGTTGGCATGTCGCATATCAAAAGTTATAAATTTATGTTAAATAGGACTGCAAAGTATTGGCTATAAGGGTAGTCAAATTGATCAATGAAGTGAGAACAGAAAACTCACATATATGGAAGTTATTCATTCTCATTTGATTAATAATTTAAGTGTAAAAGCAAAATTACAAATCTTTTAAAGGAAACAGAGGAGAATATTTTTCTGGGCTTTGTAGAGAAGGGTTTCCACATAAAAGTCTAAAACGATAATTCATTAAAGAAAGTATTAATAGGTCAACTTCATGAAAATAGAGTGCTTATGTTCATCAAAAGACATCACAGAGAAAGTGAAAGTGGGAGCCACAATGCCACACAAGTCACCAAAAAAGGACTAGTGCCTACAGTGCACAACTACTAGAGCTTCTAGAAATTAGTAAGAAGATCACACCAAGATGGTGACACAGGAGACTCCTGACCTTCCCTCCCTCAATGGATGCACAGAATGTATGGTTATATACAAATCAATGTCTTCTGAGAGAAATTCAGAAATTACTTGAGTGACTCCTACATATCAGACAACGGAGAAAGTATCCACATTGAAATGAATAGGAAAGGCCAGGACATGCTAACCCTAAACCCCACCATAGCTCAGTGTTAAAACTGAGAGGGGACCCCTTGGTTCTCACTGAGGAACTAAGTGTTTAAACCACTCATCTTTTGCCCCAACTTTTAAAGCTACTACATAAGGGGGGAATGCTGATATCACTTAGCTGTGAAACCCAACTGGGGTTTGAATGCCTACATTCCCAGCTGTTGCCTGAGGACCCAACTTCTCATCAGCCTGCATCTGGGTGTTGACTGGGATCCTCCCAGGAGTCTAAAGGAGCTGGTGCGTACTTCTCCTGGCTTTTCCCTCTGGCTTGCTTGAACAATAAAATCAAGTCACAAGCTTCTCCCTGGAAGGAGCTTGTCCACACATTCATAATTCCAACTTTGTGGTTGCTACACAAAGGACAGGAGCTCAAATCACCTAACTCTGATAATAAATGGGACTTGACGTTCACAAGCGCCAAAGAACCTTAAACAACAACAACAAAATTGTTAAATGAGTACACAAACATATCCTATAGTTATCCCCCTTGGACTCAGCACTGAGGAAGCAGGCAAAAACGCCCATGTCCCTCTCCCAGTTTCTTCATGGAAGGAATATGACACTGTACTTCCCCAGCTGCTGCTCAAGATTTCAGTTTCTAATCAATCCGCATGTGGGAACTGACTGGATCTTCCCAGGGGCCTGAAAGAGCTGGTGAGCATATCCCCTACCATCTCTTGTAGGCTAGATCCAACAGTAAAACAAAAATCTCCAGCTTCTCCATGGAAAGAGGCTGTCCACACAGCTAGCACCCCAATTATTACAGCTGCCACCCAAAGGACTGGCTTTCAAATCGCTTAGTTCTGGGAGCTGATGGAGCTTGATATTCGCAAGTCTGGACCCCAGCAACACACAAAACAAACAGGTGGTTCTATTTAGACACATAAGCCATTCCAGCAGCTGTTTCCTTGGCCTCAGCATAGAGTGAGGAGGCAAAAACAATCAGCTTCCAGTTTCTACCTGATAGGGGATAGATTGCACGTCTAACCTCCTGATAGTCCCTTCTGCTTACTGAAGGTCAAGCTTCAAATTAGCTGTCATTGGGGAGTGGAAGGTCAGGCAATCAATAGTCCTCTGAGAGCCTGAAAGGCATATGGGCATTTCCCATGCTTCTAAGTCCCTCAAAACTCTTGACACACCCTCATCTATTGGCAGCCACTAAAAACAAAGATAGTAGCTTGAATAGCCACAAAGATGTAAAAGGCAACCAGGATTTCAGGCTGGGCTACTGAAGAGGTTCATCTCTTCTATGAGGCCAGTCTGTCAAGACTAAGACAGGTGGACCTTTTATCTAATGCACAGAAACCAACACAGAGTCAAAAAAAGAAAAAAAGAAAAATCTCAAATAAAGAACCTAAATTCACAACTCAAGGAACTAGAAAAAGAACAAACTAAGCCCAAAGTTAGTAGAAGGGAGAAAATAGCAAAGAAAGATCAGAGCAGAAATAAGTGAAATGGAGACAAGAAAAACAGTAGCAAAGATCAGAAAAATAAGAGCTGATTATTTTTTCAAAAATTTGACAAAACTTTAGCTAGAGTAACAAAGAGAAAAACAAAAGCCTCAAATAAATAAAATAAAAAATAAAGGAGGAGACATTACAACTGCAAGAAACAGTTAAGGGTCATAAGAAACCACTATGAATGATTATATGCCAACAAATTAGATAACCTAGAAGAAATGGATACATTCCTAGAAACAAACAATTTACCCAAACTGAATCATAAAGAAATAGGAAATCTGAATGTACCAATTACTAGTGAGAACAGTGAGTCAATAATTAAAACCCTTCCAAAAAATAGAAGTCTGGGACCAGATGGCTTAACTGTGAATTCTACACACATTTAAAGAGATAATACCTATACTTCTCAACCTTCTCCAAATAATAGAAGAGGAAGGAACACTTCAAAACTCATTTTGAGAGGCCAGGATTACCCTGATACCAAAGGTAGACAAGGATGCCACAAGGAAAGAAAATTACAGGCCAATATCCCTGATGAAAATAGATGCAAAAATCCTCAACAAAATACTATCAAACTGAATTCAACAGTACCCTAAAATGGTCATACTCCAATATCTAGAGAGACTTATTCCCAGGGTGCAAGGATAATTCAGTATATGCAACCCAAATCATATGATATATTGCATTAACTAATTGAAGCATAAAAATCATATGATCATCTCAATACATGCATAAAAGGCATTTGACAATTCAACGTTCTTTCACAATAAAAACTCTTACAAAATAGGTATAGAGGGAGTGAGCCTCGACATAATAAAGGCCGTATATGGCAAGCCCACAGCTAACATTATACTCACTGATGAAAACCTGAAATCTTTTTCTCTAAAACAGGAACCAAAGATGCCCTCTCTTGTTACTTTTATCCAACACAATACTGGATGTCCTACTCAGAGCAATTAGGCAAGAAAAAGAGATAAAAGTCATCCAAATTGGAAAGAAAGAAGTAAAATTGTCTGTGGAGACAACATAATCTTAAATAAAAAAACCCTAAAAATTTCACCAAAAACCCCCATTAGTACTAAGGAATGAACTCAGTAATGTTGGAGGATACAACATCAATATACAAATTCAGCTGCATTTCTAGACACTAACAACAAACTGTTGGAAACAGAAATTAAGAAAACAATCCAATTTGCAAAAATAGTAATACACTTTAAAATAAATTCAACCAAAAAGGTGAAATATGTCCTACTGAAAAATATGAAGCGCTGATGAAAAAAACTGAAGACACAAATAAATGGAAAGATATTCCACGCTCATGTGTTTGAAGAAATTAACATTGTTGAAAATGTCCACACTACCCAAAGCAAAATACAATTTCAATGTAATCCCTACCAAAATCCAGTGGCAAAAAGAAATAAAAAAAAAATCTAAAATTCGTACGGAACCACAGAAGACCCCACGGTGCTAAAGCAACTTTGAGAAAGAAGAACAAAGCCAGAGGCACACAGTTCCAGACTTCAAACTATAGTACAAAGCTACAGTAATCACAACAGTATGGTGTTAGCATAAAAACAGATACATAGATCAATGGACCAGAACAGAGAACCCCAAAATAACCCCATGTATTTTGCTACAAAGGCATCAAAAATACACAATGGAAAATTATAGTTTTTTCAATAAATGGTGCTGGGAAAATTGGACAACAACACACAAAAGAATGAAACGGGAACCTTCTTTTTACTGTCCAAAAAAAAAAAAAATCAATTCCAGATGGATTAATGACTTAAATGCAAGACCTGAAACCTTAAAAGTCTTAGAGGAAAATATAGGGGTAAGCTCGCCGACATTGATCCTGGCAATGATTTTTTGGATTTGGCATCAAAAGCATAGGCAATAAAAGAAACAATTAACAATGGGACTACATCAAACTAAAATGCTTCAGTGCAACAAAGAAAATCATCAACAAAATAAAAAGGCAATCTATGCAATAGGAGAAAATGTTTGCAAAACACGTATCTAGAAAGGGTTGTTACCCAAAATATATAAGAAATTCATACAACTGAGCAAAAAATAAATAACAGTTAAAAAGTGGGCAAAGGACATCCACAGACACTTTCTTCATAAAAGCCATACAAATGGCCAACAAGTATACAACAGTGTGTTCAACATCATCAGCATCAGGGGACACAAATCAAAACCACAAAGAGATAGTACTTCACATGTGTTAGGATGTCTGTTCTCAAAAATGCAAGAGATAATACATGACAGCAAGGATGCACACAAAAGAAACCCTGATGTCTTTGGTGGGAATGCAAACCGGTGTGGTCACTATGGAAACAGTACAGAGGTTCATCAGGAAATTTAAGATAGAACTGCCCCACGATCCAGCAATCCCACATCTGGGTATATTAAAAAAGAAATCATTGTCTTGAAGAAATGTCGGCACTCTCATGTTCACTGAAGTATTACTTATGATAGCCATGAAATGAAAATAACATAAACGTCTATCAGTGGATGAACAGTAAGGAGAAGTGAGATGTATATGATATATCATACAAGATACATGTAACTCTGCCCTTAGAAAGAAAAGATTCAGAAACCATATGATCCTCTCAAACTGATGCAGAAAAAACATTTGACAAAATACAGCATCCTTTCCTGACTAAAACCCTTCAGAGTGTAG
>NC_048225.1:1711040-1788512 GCF_002007445.2 Ailuropoda melanoleuca
AGCTTTACATCGGAAGCCGGGGATGTACTGTATGGTGACTAACATAATATAATAAAAAGTCATTAAAAAAAAAAGAATGATGAACCTAGAGGGCATTATGCTAAGTGAAAAAAACCAGTTAGAGGAAGACAAACATGGCATGATATCACTTATATGTGGAATTAAAAAAAAAGCCAATCTTACAGAAACCATGTAGAATCAAGGCTGCTGGGGCTGGGAGCTGGGGGTGGGAGGATGGTGGGGAAGGGAATGGGGAGAGTTAGGAAGAAGGGTACAGACTTGCAGTTACAGCTGAACAAGCTCTGAGGATCTAGTGTAGTTCGTGCTGGTTATAGTTTATAATCCTGTACTGTACAACTGAAATTTGCTAAAAGAAGGGCACATGACGCAATGAGCACTGGGTGTTATATGCAACCGATGAATTATTGAATGCTACATCTGAAACTAATGATGTACTATATGTTGGCTAATTGAATTTAAGTAAAGAAAAGTCTTGAGAGTTCTCAGAAGAAAAAAGAAAGAAAAGGAGGGAAGGATGTATATATCAAATCATCCCATTGTATACTTTAAATCTATTATAATTTTGTCAATTATATCTCAATATAGCCAGGAAAAGGCTATAAGAAGAAGACTGCATCCCAATAGATGAAATGGGCAGTAAAGGAACAGATAATTCACAAAGTACATATGCATATGTGATCAATGTGATCATTAACCAGAAAAATGTGTAAGACAATGAGATACCATGTCTTACCAGAGAGATGGGTATAAATTTAAATCGTCTAGAATGTGAAGTTCCAGAGAAGATACGGACTGGTGAAAATGCTTTTCTGGTGGAGGAGTAATTTGGGAGAGCCATTTTGGAGACAGCCTCTCAATACCACAGAAAATCAAACATTTACATTCTCTATGACTCAGCAGTTCAACTCTCAGGAGTAGGTGCTCTAGGAACTTGTTGTACACGTGTGCTAGGACTCATAAGCAAGAGTCCTCATTGCTGGACTAATGATAACAGCAGAAACTAGAATACCAGTATTCATTATAAGGTGGACATATAAATGGATTTATTATTTGCAATATCACACAATGGAATGGTACGCAGCTGTACCCACCAACTTGATGATTCTTAGAAAGCTAATTCTTAGAGAAGAAAAAGTTCAAGTATTTGAAGATTAAAACACATATAAACCTCAAAGCAAGCAAAACTAAACTACTGACTCGTTAGGCATAAATACACATATCGTTGAACATTTTTTAAATGAAGGGATTGGTCTACACAGAGTATCCGATGACTGTTATCCAAGGACAGGGAGTAGAATCATCTGACACAAGACATATCAAGGTAACAAATGTTCTCTTTCTATTGGTGGCTGGTGAGTAGGTGTTTGCTTTAATGTGACTCTTTGGACATATGTTTATATATACTCTTTTTGTACTAGGACATATTTCAAAATAAACGAAGGAAGTATTCTCACAACAACTTAAAAGATTAAATGTGGCTGATCTCCACAATAACGAACAAGTCTCCAGAGCAAAGAACTATATTATGAATTAAGGATATTTCTATGTTTCTTTGCCTTATTTATTTCATACCATTAAGATATTCTAACTTATTTCTTGAGATTTTGTTTTCAATTTCTCTTCCTCAAATTCACCAATCCTTTCATTGTCTGACACTTGCAATTATGATCTAAAATGAACTAAGCTTAAAAATTACTATTCTTCCAAATAGAAATATATGTGCAGATTGTCTTCCAAATTACTGTCAGGATGTTTTCAATAATCTCTTCATTAATTTTGAAGCTAGAATTATTTAAATGCCTTAAGCCAAAGGCATTTATTTGGCAAAATCTTTCACAGCCAAAGATAGCTTCATCAATGAGGATTACAAGGGCCTCAAGGCTCAAAGACATAACTAATAAAGTCTGTTGGGTGTCACTGTGCGGCTTCCCAAGTGACAGTGCGCTTCACAACGAGACAGTGGGTGGCCCCTAAGCACTTGTTCCAAACTTCCTCTTATATGACGGGATTTACTCTTTGGCAAAGAAGATTTGTGGTAAAAGAGTGAAGTCGTGTGCATGCACTTATTTTATATTTCAAGATTACTGAATAGAACACACACCTAGATGACTCAGTGGCATTCCCTCACTGCTGCATAAGGTGGGCAAAGTTTTCTTCACGTCATATTGGCAGTGAGATCTCACTGTGATGTGTCTTGAAGAATCAGGGGAAGGAAGGTACTTTAAGAGGTTTGTCTCAAGAGCGGTCGCAGGAAGGGTCGGCAGCTCACCTGCTGCCCTGACACGGATTCAAGTTCTAACAAAGTTGGATGCTCGCTGGAAATTGATGCTAAGATTGCAGGGCTCCTGCAGCAGCTACTGCTCTGAAGTTTTCTGTAAGGGTGGTGTTTAGATCCTCGTCCTTTTCTGAGTGACTGTCCTGTTCCCCGTAATAGTTACTCAGCAAAATCGTCAGAGGACCGCACTATCCAAGTGTCGGGAGGTCCAGGGGCCCACGTGGCAGTGTGCGGGGATCTAAATTGCCACGAAATCAACACAACACATCATCCAGGAATTTTCACTTCACCCAGAAACTTGGACGTGAACATTTAGGTGATTTAATTTGCTATGAAATTCAAATCATGTTTACAGTAAAACAAAGAAACGTTACGCAAGAGTAGTCAATTTGCACAGTTTTTTAAAGATTAAACTTCTGGCTTAAAGTGAGTTTCACATTTGTTTCCGATCCCTTCGGGGATGCGTGCTCCCAGACCCCTTAAGCTCACTCCTGTGCTGATGTGCTACCTTCCGCCGATGGAGAAACTTGGAAACATACTGCTCTAGGTTATTCCAGGATCAGAAGACACTAGACCTTCGAGGATGAACCTACATTAGCAGCTAAAGTGATGGCAGTGTTGATCCTAGTGGGGGACTGACTTGCTGCTTAAAAGAACTTTTCTTTTTCTACATTAGGGATCATTTCACTTCCAATATTCTGTATACATGGGCTGGTGAATTTTTAGCAGGAGGTGAGAGAAGCTTCTTACGTCAACAGTAGACACAAAGAGAAGGAAGAAGTCCCAGACCGAACAGCTCTTCTTAGCCAGGGAGTCATTCCCAGAGAGAAAGCAGGTCCTTAAGGTAGAAAAACACAGCCCATGAAATGTTCTGGGGGGAGAGAGGTGGTCTGCTCAGTATGGTGGAGACAAGCAAAGAGTGTATTTGAAAGAACCAGGGTGACCGCAAGGCAGGGAGTGGTGAGCTGTGGCCAGTCACTGGTCAGGGAACAGAGGACAAAGACGTGGGAAGATGCTGCCTGGAGGTGAGCTGCTGGAGAAACTGGATCTACTACAGGAGGGGGCCAGCAAATGCCATCGCCTGTTCGTTCAAACAAATTAGGACAGATCAAATGGTTTGGGCAAAATTTGAAGTCGTAGTGCCTGCGTCTCAAGTTCGTCATTTATAAAATGGGAAAATGCCTCCTTCGGGGGCCATGTGGGTTTAAAGAGGTACTTCAAATCAGCTGGGATGGTGTCTGGAAAAGGAGACACTCCGTAACAGACGCTACTGCTGTTACCATGGAGATTTGATTGTATGAGATCTCTGTTGACTTGTATGTTGCAAAATAAACCCAACAATTTAACCATCTGGATAGAAAAAGTGTCAAAATAGTCAATAAGACAGCAGCTCTGAGCCACCAGGAGGGCTCTGTGAAACCCAAGCCATAGGGACTGTCACCTGCCAGGTCTTGGAGACACCAAAGGATGTTTTTTCTCCTGTCTTCTTCCCAGGTACTCAGTCCTCAGTGTCTTCCAGCCTTGACCTCCACTGACCCTCACTGGTATGGATGTCTTTCACTGATATTTCCAGAAATCTGAGAACAGTTGCATCTACAACGAAGTCACCCTTTTACAAAGGATCCGTGCCTACAGAGCCGTCAGCCCGGCTCGCTCCTTCATGCTGAGAAGGGCCGTCCCATCTGTAACGGCTCATGTCTGCTCTGCACTCGCTTCCAGTGGCAGGTCAGCCAGCCGCTTTTTTGATATTTCCTCCTGCTCACAAGCATGACTTTGAAAGCCCAGGCCGGTGGGCACCACGTTCTTAGACCAGTCCTTCTCAAACTTTCCTGGGGATCAGAATTACCCGGGTCTGGTCACAATGCAGGTTGGAGTGGACCCGAGAGTCTGCAAGTCTAATGAGTTCGTGGGGGCTGTTGATGCCGCTGGTCTGCAGAGACCACATCCATGAGCAGGCCCGGGCTAGGGGAAGGCAGGATGGGCCACGTTTCAGGGTCACTGGCTGCTTCCCCACATCTTGAATTTTATGTCGTCTGTGAGCAGCTCAGCAATGCTCCCACACCCCCTCCACTGGCCCCCAAGAGAGTCCTACCTAGCTATAGCTTTTAGCCCATCTTCAAAGACCAAACAGGCCCAGACCAGTCCTGCTGTGGGGCTCCGCAGACGCGCACGGGGACAGCGAAACCAGTGGGCAAGTGGATGTGGCTCACTGCCGAGGTCTGTGCTTCTGCCTGCGTACAGGGAGAAGGCCGCGCATATGTCATGAGTGCGCTGAATCGTGTATCTGGGATTACAAAAGATGAAGAAAGTCAACTCCAAAGACAATTCTGTTTGTTCGCTATGGAAGAGTTTAGCTGATTCACTACATTCTTCACCTCTTTTATCTTTCAGCAAAGCTGGCCCAGCCAGCTACAAAACGGCTCTGGGAGACTCGGCTCCCAGCAGGGCAAGACGACAAGTATTTTCCTCTTCACAAAAATGCCCTTTCTTTCGAAGGTATTTATCTGAGATCTCGCTCTGCTATTTTCACATCCACCCCGAAGTTAGTTTCCAAGAGAGTGGATATAGTTTTAATCAGCAGCATCTCCAGAGGAAAAGCTACTCTCTAATTAATGGCTCCAACAACCGTGCTAAGTAGAACGACGCCTCACCGTCATAGCTTCGTGCTAACCGCGAGGCCACTGTCTGCGCAGTGTGGAGGCAGAAGTCGCCTTATGATCATGTCCAGGCCATCAGCATCTCCTCTCAGCGTGGAGAGCAGTCCCCAGGCGGCCGCGCAGGCCAGCAATTTTGCCTAACGCCCCACACGGCAGTGTCTCAGCCACCTGGGCGAGGAGGAGGTCGTGCCGACCAGGTGTTCCTCTGCGAGCAGGAGAGTGAGATGATGGCAGGCTTATCTTATGATGCTCCAGGAGATATAACCAACTCAAGGCAGATCGTGTTGTGCCCAAGACAGCCTACAAGACGCCATGCCTGCGCTGTCTCTGTTCTTCTCTTCCTCTGAGCCTGACGCGTTGAGAAACCACCCCTGGCTTGTACTGAACACGACACACACAAAGAATATTGCAGCAGGAAACACTAGAGGGGACTACCACTCCCCAGAGCTGCACTGAGCCATACTCACGCCGAAGGCAAAAGGAGAAGTCACTCCTACCGATAGCTGCCTGAATTTCAAATTTTGATGTTTTATTCACGATGGAAGTTTGGATCTAAGATAAGCAAATTATACTTTGGATTTCTAAAAATATCACATGAAAATATTATTTATTTTGATTGCTAGTTTTTGAATGCCCCACCCCTTCAATTTTGTGCCCAAGATGAGTACCTCCCCTTTGTCTTGGTCCTGTCATTAGAGGGGAGATCACCTATTTAACTTACAAGAAAGCTTATGAAGGCTGAGTTAATGGCACTGCATAGTGAACAAAAAGAAAAAAAATGATGGGTTTTCATGAATTGGAAATCAAAGCTAATGGGGTGCGGATGTTTTGCTGATTCCTGAAGCTGCAGTGAGCAGAGGAAATGCTTTGAACTCTTTCTCAAAAGGCTCTTCTGTGTCGAACATTAAAACCATCTTATAAACGGAAAGCCTTTGCTGCCATCTGACTGAATGAGATTTTCGTTTATTTGGTTTTTCTTCATCTTAGCACATCTTCTCTATAGTGATTTGCAACTTTTATCAAAGTTGAACTTTTAAGGTGCGTGACTGAAAGGCTGAGGACCAAGTGTGGCAGGCGTCCCTCCCAAGGGGCAGCCCAGAGCATGGCCATGCTGTGTCCTCGTTTTCCCACTAGTCTTTATCCCAGAAGATGGAAACTGGCGCCTCCTTCAAGATGGTCCTTTTCTCATAAGCTTGGCCACAGAGCTGGGCTCGGGGGAAAAAGGACCAGTCTCTGACCCCCAGTCCCTGTGACATTGGACAGGTTAACCTGTGCGTTCACATTGTCTGTCCCCTCTCCCGTCAAGTGGCAGGAGGAGTACAGGACTGACACACTTACCTTACTGGGCTGTCTCCAAAACAGTTCACGTGAAATTCCTTTGTAAACCATGCAGTGTCGTGTTCAATGTCAGGGGGTGACCGACCATGAGCTTACCGAAGAAGACACCCCCCGGATTCACCCACACGGAGGACATAGTCATGAAGGAGGAATCGTGTACTGTATGTACCGTAGCTGACCTCTTCCTCTCTACACTGAGTCAGGAGAAAGCTGGGGGCCCGACCACGCCTCCGCCAGCCCCTCCCCAGGGTTACTGTGGTGCCTCCGCTCTTGACATACACACCTCGCCCCTGCCCTCAGCCCCGCTCATCACTGCTTCTCATCCTTGCAACCAGAATGATTTTTAAAGATTTTATTTATTTATTAGAGAGAGAGAGAGCACAAGCAGGGGGGAGGGACAGAGGGAGAAGCAGACTCCCTGCTGAGCAGGACGCCCGATGCAGGACTTGATCCCAGGACCCTGAGATCATGACCTGAGCCGAAGGCAGAAGCTTTAACAACTGAGCCACCCAGGCGCCCCAAGACTGATTTTTAAATGTGAGTTGAATCACATCACTTCCCTGCTCAGGACCCTCAGTGGTTTACCACTTCATTCAGCACGAAAGCCACACTTCCTGCGATGGCCCCTGAGACCCTCCAGAATCTTGTCTCACTACTTCTCCCGATGCCTTTTCCCTCTTCTCCGTTTGTTTCCAGCATTCCCCCCACCCTGGTCTCCTCCCCGTCCCTGTTCCCGCCCTCCCTGTGGGCAAATTACTTAAGTTCTCAGTGCCTCCACGTTCCGTCTCTAAAATGGCCATAATAATAATAATAGCAAGAGCTCCAGATGACTTCTGTTAGGATTAAATCAATTTGACAGGATGTTGAATGCTCAATATTACATTATCATTGCCATATTTTTTTTAAAGATTTTATTTTTATTTTTTTGAAGAGATAGAGACAGCCAGCGAGAGAGGGAACACAAGCAGGGGGAGTGGGAGAGGAAGAAGCAGGCTCANAGGAGCCTGATGTGGGGCTCGATCCCATAACACCAGGATCACGCCCTGAGCCGAAGGCAGATGCTTAATGACTGCGCCACCCAGGCGCCCCATCATTGCCGTATTTTTATTACCTTCATCTGATTATCCCAAATTTCTGATGATTTGACTCCTGAACTGACAATAAGCTTTGAGAGGGTCCTGTTACTTTGTGGCTTCTTCCTACAAAGCATCTGTAAGACCCTCACGACAGAGAAATAAAACTCAGAGACATCAAATCCTCTCAGTTTCCCCAAGCCCTTGCTGCTAGGTCTTATGCACTTGGAGTTTGCCCTGAATTTCTTCCTGACTTGCTGTCTGGGGAAAGTTGTTTCACGTTTCTCAATTCTGACTGAGCGTTTCCCTTCATTTCAGTGTAATGTCATTTTCCATCTTGCCTTCATATGCCAGTTGGTGCCCACGTTGGCACCCTGCCCTCCACTCTGCCTTCAATTCTTTCTGCAATTTTCACTCTGCCTTCTCTGTTGTCCCATGTGGGAGCAAGGGCACATTTACTTAACCTCTCTGGAAGTCTTGTGGTTTGATGGGGAAAGACTGGCTTTCTGGCAGCTCTAAATATAGAGTAATTCCTTGAAGGAATGCGTGATGGGGCCAGACCGTAATTCAATACATGGAACTTGGCTACAAGGTAGAGATGTTGTCACAAGGAAAACAAACGCTCACTCACCTGGTCTAAGGTACTGGGTCGGAAGGAGTCCAGCAGCAAGCTGACCTGATTATAAGCTTCAAGCCACAGATCCATCGGTGTTTTGTTTTCTTAGCCTGGGAGGGAGACTGGAGTTTAGGTAGGAACTAAGCAATAAAGCCAATGAAGCAAGTCAATAAAGCCTCTCCAGGTGTGGGGGAGGGGCCCGGTGAATGTAGGGTGAGGCCTGGCAGGACAAGGTGGGCACGCTGAACCGGCACCTTCACTCATACTCTTCATCTTTTAAAAAGGACAGAGATAGTTTAATTCCATTTGTATTTTGTGAAAGAGTTTAAGCTTAATAATTTTAATACTCAAGGCTGAATTAGATTCTTCAAAAGCACAATTAAATGAAAAATCACGTCCTCAGTGGCTCGTACCTGTAAAAAACCAAATGGTTCAGATCAAAACACTTCCAAAGGGCACCAGCATCCTCCTGTATCATCACAACTATAAGGACAGACGCAGCAATGCAGATGGAAGAACACCACTTGGGGATGTCTTACAGATTCAAATCCAGTGAGGGTGATGTTTGCAGGATTTAAGGAAGCAATCTTTGCTGCTTTGGTCCACTGAGCCAAGCTCCTGTTTTCTTGTTCTAGCAATGGACATAGTGATGCCATCAAGGGTTGCTATGGGAATTAAATGAGATAACACAGGGCACATCTTTACTACGGTGTTCAGCATGTGGATGAGTGCCTGTATTTACTTTCTATGACGTCCAACAAATTACCATAAATTCAGTGGTTTTAAATAACAGACATTTATAATCTCACAGTTCTGTCTGCCCCAAGTCCAGGCACTATGGTGATTTCTCTGCTGGATTCCCCTCCAGGACTTGAGTAGGGAAGGGTTGCTTTCCACGCTCACTCAGGTTCAGTTCCTTGCTAGCTTTGGCTATGGCTGAGGCTCTCACCCTCTAGGGACGCCCTTCAGAGTCAAAGTCCATGACAGAGAACACCCCTCACACTGAACCTCTCTCACACTTTTGGTATCTGTGACTTCAGAAAGGGTTCGCCTGATGAGGTCAAGACCACCAGAATAATCCCCATTTTGGTTAGCTCAGAGTCAGCGGATGAGAAACCAAGCACAGGAGTGTAGCCCCTCCTGTTCACAGGCCTGCCCACTCTCAAGGGAAAGGGATCATCCAGGTACCAACAGTGCTGGGAATCTTGGCAGCCTTCTTAGAATTCTGCCCATTCAACAACTGCTGTTGTGTTTTGTTATGAGGCATAAATAAAGTAGACTGCCTCGGTAGGGAAAATGCCTCTAGTCGATAAGGATTCCATATTGTACGACGAGGCATTCCACAGAAGTCAGGTGTGTGTGAAACATATCCTCGTGGGTTAGGGGACCTGGAAAAGTTAAGGGATGGGGGCTTCTTAACTTAGCAGTCCAAGGGGTGTCCTAACCGGTAAGCCAACAACTCTATGTGAAATCACGTTTGGCTTCAAATCCATTGAGGGAAGGGGAGAAGAAATCATTTAACCTAGAGCACACAGTTATGGGATGACCCGGAAGGAAGGATGGAGCTCGTCTCCCAAGAGGGAGACTCGGTGTCCTGTAACTCCTTCACGTCTTGCGACTCTGTGCCTGAGGGGGCCACACACCTGCTGGATCAGTTCTTTCCCCAGGATCCATGACAGCACTCAACTGTGTCGGTGAGAAAAAAAGCTGGAGTCAGGACTCCTCCATTAAGACCCGTTAAGTAAGGGTGTCCTGCCCGTAGAGCTTCTGGGGGCAGTTACAGAAGGAAGGGCTACAATAGAATCCTAACACAAATCACTTACAGTCCTCTCTCCCCTCCCAACCCCCCAAATCCCATTTGGTGGTGTGAGGACCAGAATTGTGCAAGACTTGGATGCTTTGCTTTACATGTCATTGTTGTCCTGAGCCCTTCCAGGTGTAGACGGAGCTCACTGCTCAAGAGATTAACTTTCCAAACCGAAAATGCTTGACCCACTGGAAAGCTATTTGTGGAACTTATTGTTATTTTCATCATTGGACCATTAAAAACAAATTCAACAAATAGAGCCCTAAAACCCTCGCCCATGATGAAAGAGCTCAAACTTCTCAAAAGGTCCAAGAGTCAGAGGGAGCCGGGAGATGTATCATTACCTCAGGCTACTTCCATATAATTTTTTCCTTTCTCTTTTTTGTATCTGGGATTTATGACTAGAGAAAGAGGTATTGTTGCTCTGATTGCTGTCTGTTTCCCTGGCTAATGTGTTTTTTTTCCCAGAAATCTTGAACACTTTTTTTTTTTTTTGAAGTGGAAAGCAAAGAGAAATCATGATAATTTCATCTGCTATCACTTAGACAATGAAATAATAATAATCCATCAACTAGTAGAATAAGAAGACACTGTATGGAAGGAGTAAAACCTTAGTTCTTGATTCTTATAAGGCACACGATCTCTCTCCTACATTAAAATTCAAGTATCTGGGCTCAAACTTCAAGAAGCATTTACGACGTGTTGGCCTACTTATGGAGCTAAAAGAACATTCCACCAAAGAGTGTCCCTGCTTTTAAGTAACTCACTGAAGAGTTAAAGGAGACAGGAAGTTAACGGGAACATGACCATCACTAAGAACTGGTGAGCACTGACGAAGAGGCTCTGGGTAAATGACCCAAATGAAGAAAAGTTCTAAGTGTACCTCAGACTCATGACTGACCAGGAGTTCGCTGGGAATCCGCTGTCTCTGGAATAGTGGGGCCAAAAGAAAAAATAATACTAGCACAATATCCACAGCCTCTAATTTCTTTTTTCCTTACCAAGCTCCTATCACTGAATGGGAGGATGGCAGAGAGAAGAGCCCTGAACGAGTCACTGACATACAGACATGCTGTGAGGCACTTTCAGCCACCGTGCCGTTAATGTCTCACAGCAATCCTGGGAAGGGAAGTGTTACCTGGGTTTTATAGATAATCTCCCAAGGCCTCACACAAATTTTTTTTAAAGATTTATTTATTTTTTAGAGGGGGGGGAAGGGGCAAGAGAAAGAGAGACAGAGAATCCCAAGCAGACTCCCTGCTGAGCACAGAGCCCAACACAGGGCTCGATCCCACGACCCTGAGATCATGACCTGAGATGAAATCAAGGGTCAGATGCTTAACTAACTGAACCACCCAGGTGTCCCGAGCTTCAAAATTTTTAAGTGACTAGTTGCATAATTACTATTGCTGCAAAAGAACTTGTGCCAAAAGTAGTTTATTTTTTTTTTAATTTTATTTTATTATATTGTGTTAATCACCATTCAAAAGTAGTTTAAAACAACTTTTTTTCTCTCTTTCTCAAGACATATTGGTCAGGAATTTGGAAGAAACTTGGTGGGGCAGTTCTCAGTCTCTTGGGTGGTAGAAGCCAGATGTCATGGGGGCTTCCATCCTTGAAAGGCCAGACTGGGCTGGGCACCAGGATGGCTTGCTCACAGGACTGGCAGATGCTGCTGGGTGTCAGCTGGGGACAGAGAGGGGACTGTTGACCAAAACACCCACAGAGAGCCTCTCAAGCCAGCGTGGTGGTTTCAGGATGACCAGACTTCTTACAGGATTTCTGTCTTCCCCCATAACCAGTGCCCCACAGGACTGAGTACGAGCTACATGACCCCATGCCATCAGCGTCAGGGTTCCCATGGTATCACCAGTGCCAAACTCTACTGGATGGAGCAATCAGAAGCCCACCATGATACCAATGAAGGCAACACAACCTTCACCTTTTGGGAAAAAACAATGTCAGACTATGTCGGGGTTATATTTTTAAGTTACCATACTTGGCTCAAAAACAGCCAGCAATAGCCCACTAAAATGCATTATACGCAACAAAACCTCTGATTGCTACTCAGAGTATATATAGTAAAGGAGTCATTTTATTTGCAATGACAGAAACTTAATGCTACTGAGGTCAAGACTGAAAGAGGCTATAGGTTTGTGAAGCAGGTCATAGGAAAGACACCATGAATCTGGCTTTAATCAAGAGTGGTCACCTGGTATCACTGTGGGTACCTGCCTCTGTGCATGTGGCTACTTGTCATGCACTGTGACCACTACCTTCACAATACTCCTGGCACCAGCCAAGGCCACCCAGAGGGGGTACTCCTGCTCCTTGGTTCGTATTTGACACACTGCAGGGAATGGTTCAGAGACCCAGGGCTTATCACATGTGCACACCTCTTCAATCCGTATGACAGAGCCTGTTTGAGTCACGTGGTTAGAACAGTCATTACCAGAGGATTGTGGGGGAGATGAAACGGGGGGGGGGGAGGGGGGAATGGGCACTATCGAGGAATCAAGAGAGTTTACAGTGATTAGTGAGCTACTGACTTATTTGCTGAGAACTGCTTGTCAAACTTCAGTAAACCTCGCACAGAAAGAAATCAGTCTTTAGCCCTCAGCAAACCTTTGTTGTCCAGACAATCCATGGAAAACTGAATGAAAGCCTATTTGATTTAGCTGATAAAGTAATGAGCCAGAAGTCAGAGCTTACACACACATGCCTTCATCTATATACATCGATCGTCAAGTATTTTCACTTGATTATCTCATTTATTCCCACAACAGCCAAGGGTGATAGGGCGGGTTTTAACTTCACTTTGCAGGTGAGACACCCGAGACCCAGGAATTTTAAGTGACTCAATCCCAGTCACAGAGGGAATAAATAGTAGAGCTAGGACTCAAACTCAGACTTCCCGGATCTAGTACATTCTCCATCTCACCGTGGATTCTCCTGATGTAGGACTTCAGGTTCCTCGATGGCGTGATAGACAGGAACGGTCTTCTCTACCGGAGGGTCCAAACACTCCACTACTGAATCTCCGTGTAGCTGCCAACTGGAGCATTTTGGCTTCTACCACCGAAATTAAATGGGCCATCTTCATGTTGACTATATGAATCAACACGTATCAAATAAATAAAAGGCATTAGCTTCAACTTCTCTCTGCCCGGTTCCCAGGAACGCCAGGTTTGGTCAGTCGGGTTTCATGGCAGGTTGAGGAACTGGAGTCAGACCGACCTCAGCAGATACCTGTAGCTGCAGAAGTCTGATGTGGTTGGCTCAGGGCCATTTCACAGGTCCTCAGATCCTTGGCTCAAAATGAAACCAAGAGGTCCTCAAAACCTCCTACGCTCAAAATGAAAAACAAGATCAAAACATACTTTGCTTGTGAAAACACAGTGAGAAGAACATACACCCACATTTGCTTCCATTGGCTATGTCTCATTGGTCTTTTGAAAGACTTCGTAAGAATCCAATGATTGAAACACGACTGGTGGCAACTTTGATATCAATGTAACCTTCACTGAGCATTTCTTGAACTCAAGGGATGTATTTTTTTTAAATCTTAACCCATGAATTCCTGAGAGTTTTGGTTTGGTCAACACAAGCCAGAACCGATCATCTACCAAACTATGAAGCATATAGGTTTTCTTTGATGTCCTGGATCTCCTTTTCTGTGCCCATGTTCTTTCTACTTTTCTTCTCGTCTTACCACAGGCCCATCCCCCACAAGGAGGACACTGTTTACATTAGACATGTGCCCGTCTTACCACAGGCCCATCCCCCACAAGGAGGACACTGTTTACATTAGACGAGGACAGTGCCCTCCATCTGTGGGGTGTCCACCATTCACATGTTATTTACTCAGTGCCGATCAGGAGTCGGGTCAGACTTTAAAACATTTTGTGTAGTCCTATCTGCCCTATGGGGCTGATACTCTGTTCTCCTATTTTACAGATGACAAAACTAACACTCCCAGAGGGAGATAATTTGTCAGAAGCCTCACAGCACAAGAGAGATAGGGTGGAGACTCAGTCTCCTATTTGTGTGACTTCTGAGTCCATTTCCATTATTATTCCAATCAACATCACAATGGGTAGCTAAATCAATCTAGTGTCTGTCCTTGAGGTATTTTCAAGTCAAAAGAGGATGGGCAGTAGAAAGTAGTGCTTGGTGGCAAGTTAAGAATTAGAATTGGTGTGGCTCTTACCACACCAATAAGGAATAGGCTAATACCTAAAATTGTTTCAAGTTGCAAGAAAAGGGCTTCCCAGAATCCCCCAAACACACCACGTAGAGAAATGTCCTGTGCTTCTGTGACTGTGATGAGCATGAGGAGACCCAAATGATAGCACCTAGCTCCCTGCTTTCATTCCTCATCTGTAAAATGAGAGAGTGAGACCAGGTCACCCCCAGGGACTGTTCCAGCATGACACCCTGCTTGTGAAGGATTGATTACGCAGAGTGAGTCTGGTGAGCTTATCTCAGGGCTAATTGGGAACCCTGAAGTCCTAGTTTCCTCTCCTTTCAGACCTCCAGTTTCTTGGGCCTTCTGTAAGTCTCTGTGAGGTAAAAGATATCCTGTAAAACACAGTGAAGGCAATTCTTCAGTGAATGTCATTACAAATTACAGCCCTGAAACCAATTCATCTCTCAACCTCCTTTCCCAGGAATTGGTAGTAAAGACGTAATGCTGTTTCCAGCCCCTTTCATCTTTAAAGCTCTTACTAAAACACCGAATTAATCTTCAAAATGTCACGAGGGGAGGCACAATCCTAGTGCTGTCCCTCCTCTTGCATTCTCTTCATTTTTCCTTGTCAGTCATGTTGTAAGAGTGGTGTCAGAGGAGGGCTGCAAGGTCGTTTGCTTGAAAATCGCACCTGGTGCTTGACTCTCACAAACATTCTTGCCAGGCACTCATCCAGCATGGGGGATAACTCTGGAGTGTCTTCTTAGCCCAAAGACCAAGAACTGCCCATCTGTCTATACATTCTATCCATCTAAGGAGAACCCCAAGTAGTGAGGTGAGTGGACCCACTCTCCATCCAATGATGTTGATTGGACTCTGCTGGGACACCTGAGCAAGCCAGGCCAATCCGACGACACAGCCAAAATGATAACGAAGCTGCTACAGTCTCAGCCTGGACTGTTTTCTTGGATGGAGTTGATAACATTGGAAGTGAGGGGTACATCTCCCTTCCTCAGTGAGCCCACCTGCAAAACTAGAAAGCTGAGGCAGGTGTGCAACAGGGACAGAGCTGGGACATGGAGAAGAGGGTACGTCCTGGATCTCCATCACTTTTCATTTGCTGGCTCCACTCCTTGCCTGCACCTTTGCATTGTGTCAACCTAGTATCTTCACTAACACCTGCAGCCTGTGCTTGAAGAACCCGAGTCACACGTGACTCCCTGGACGTTTCTCCAGCTCCTCTCATAACTCCCCGTTCTTCTGGAACTCTTGCCATCCAGAGGAAGACCCAGCAGTCAGGGACATTTTCCCTTCCTCCAACTGGGGGTGGGGGTGGAAAAGGACATAAGGGGGAAAAGATCTGAGTATTTTTCTCTATTTTTACTGCCTTCTTTGAATTCATTTCTTGCTTACAATACATGGCTTCCTGCCTCCTCTCCAGGAGGACTGTCACAGAGTCACAGCCATTCTCCATGGTGCTGTAACAGAAAACGGAACAACAACATAAGCCCACTGCCTGACTGATTTGCAGGTAGTCATATAAGTAAAAAGAATGGGAATTTTAAAATAACAAGAATGCTAATATTTTCTTTTTTAAAAGAAGATTTTATTTGACAGAGAGAGAGAGAGCGCGCCCGCGAGTGTGAGAGGGGGTAGGGGCAGGAGAGGAAGAAGCAGACTCCTCGCTGAGCAAGGAGCCCAATGTGACACTCGATCCCAGAACCCCTGGATCATGACCTGAGCCCAAGGCAGATGCTTAACCGACTGAGACAGCCAGGTGCCCCGCTACTATTTTCTCACATTACCTAATTTATGCTTTGACCTTTCTGCTTAATTTAATCAATCTTTAGGTTTTTAGGTTGTGCCAAGCCATGTCATAAAATCATGGAATGTCAGACTGAATCAAAAGAACATTATTTAAAGTGTACACAACTGTAAAGAACCTCTTCCTGGGTCCCCTGCCTGGTGTGACTTGGAGGTCGCTATGAATAAAGCCAGCAGAATGGAGTTTCAGTTGGGAGCAATGACAGCTTAATGGAGTCGGGAAATTTAGTACTTAATCCATGGCTAGCTTTCAAAATGTCCTTTTGCCTGACTGACCTGAAGTGGATCGTGTCCTCCGTCCCTGCTCCATATCTAGCCCCACCCATCTCGGAGGGGGCCCAGGAGGCCAGGCCTGGGTGGCCTCACCATCAGAAGGCACCGGGTAGCATTCCAGGGAAGGGTGTCAAGAACGGGAGGCGAGGGGTGCCGGAGAGCTCTACAGAATAGAGGCCTCTGAGGCCAAACTGAAATTCAACCTCTGTCATGGCTGTCCCCTGCCCTAGAACATGGGGGTGGGTGTCAGAGTCCCACGGTCCCCAGTGTCTAAAATATGTCATCTTGTCCCAGGCAGAAGAGAGCTGAGTGCCCCCCCCCCAGTGTGAGTAATGGCTGCTCCTTAAAAAGACAAAGGGCAAGAAATTCATCATCAATATTCCCCTCAGAGTACACTTACCAGCTGACCTTGGCACTATGACATTTCATTTACTCGCTCAGTGATCAAAAGCATTCTCCCTTAAAGGAGCTCCTACTGTGGGTCCTATTGGCTAATTATTTAGTGACTTATTATTTATAGTGGGTCTACAAATGTGGTCCCTACATCAGCAGGAGCTCTATTACCTGGAACTGGTTAGAAACACACATTCTTGGGCCCCACCTCAGATCTGCTAAATCAGAAACTCAGGGTTGGCTTGGGGTTGAGCAACCTGTATTTTCACAAGCCCCACAGGTGGCTCTGATGGCTGCCTCAGATGGTGAGGCAGGGCACACCGCAGCCAGGAGCTCTATTTCACCTAATCCCTGGAAATGGGATTTTTCCCCCCTTGACCAGTACAATGACGAGCTACACTGGAGTTTAAGGCAAAGGTTAAAATCAATAAATCAACTCTGTCTTTATTTAAAATTTAGGTATGTTGTCCATCATAAATTTTTGCCCTTTGCTCTGATTTTTGAGAATATTTGTCCTTATTCCTGAGGGTTTGGGGGATCCCATCAATTTTGTGGCTAGAATGAATGCCTCACTTGCAGACCCTGGTCCTGCCTTTTGAGAAGCCATGCCCACTGGAGAGCGAGAACAGACTCTCAGAGCAGTCATCTCAGTGCCACTGTGGCTCTGACAGACAGCAGGACAGGTGTCCTGGAAGCGGGGGTGGAGGTCTCACACGTCCTCCCCGCGGCACAGAACCCTGTTCGTGCAAACCGCAGCCAGCCCTCCGCTGTGGGCGGTCGGCTCAGGAATGCTGTAGAATTGCAAGGTCAGAAGATCTTTCTTCAATTTCAGCAATTTCAACAATACTTTCTGGAGTGGTCCTAAGACTTCTCTCCTCAGGAGCAGTTTCAGCCAGAGGTGATTACTAATTTATTTGCTTCTGAGCAAACCCATGTTAATCAGGATGAACTAACTTGACTTAATGTGAGCGTCATGTGTACCCAGAGTTACGTTACATTTTCTCCTCCTGTCACGGCTGATTAATCACTGAGCGGCGACAAGAGGGAGGTAATTCTCTCAGCAGGCCTGGAGCTCACCCCCACCTGCAGTTTTATCTACAAAAGGGCAGAGCTGCCAAGGAGAGGCTGACACCGGACTGGCCAACCACCTTCTTCCCATCTTCCTTCCTTTCATTCCACTTTCAAACCGCAGGAACAGAAAGTAAAATACAAAAGCTGTGTGTATAAAAATTATAACGTAATTAAATGAAATCAATGACTCCCTGTAAGTTTTAATTTTGGAGGAGACGCAAGCTCATTACCAGCTAAGCTTGTCTGCAGGCGCCGAGGATGTCGAACCCACTCACTTCCTGTACCGCAAGCTCTGATCCAAGCCGGCCGCAGATTTGGTAGGACAGGACTATGCTGGGGTGCTCCCCCTACAGACCGTCTTTGGTTTGAGGCACCCTGGCCCTGACTTCTGGGACAGTCAGGGTGATGGCTCAAGGCTGCGGCTCTCACTAGAATTGCCTAAATCATCAGGATCGGCCTTGCTCAAAGTTACACCACCTCTAGGAAGGCATCCCACAACCCACAATATGCTGAAGCAGGGAGACAAAGCCCCAGTCCCATGGCACTCAATCTGGACACTAGGAAAGACATCTCAGCTCCAAACATTCAACAGAATCAGCCGAGGCCTCAGCTACAAATGAGCTTCTCCTTCTGCCCACTCCTGCCTTCCTCACTTCCTTAAAGCTCTGTCTCCAGAGAGCCGCCCTCCCTTCATCCCACCCAACTATCCATCTCGGTTGTGTCTCGGTATCTGTCCTCATGGAATTCAGAGGAACTATCATGGCTCTAGGAAGCAGACTGTAAGTGGGACTTTGGAAATTGGTCATCCACTGGCTGATAGGCAATAAGGACCCCACCATCAGTGCAGGAGGAGAATGAACAGCACCTGGAATGCTGTAGCAGGGTGCTTGTCCGAACTCTCCCTAGTAGTGATCTGGGGTAAGAGTTTAATCAAGAAGGATGCATCGGCCTATGTGACATGTCTAGCTATAAAGGCAATGCTAGCCATGGGAATCATGGAACAGGTGGTTGATGCTAAGTACCATTGATGGATTCAACAGATACAGAAGGCTCAGGGTGAGAAATCACCCATCCAAGATGGAACATGAAGGCAAGAGGGGACTTCTTAGCAACATTTAAGGGGTCTCCTGTGGCAGGAGGATCAGGACCAGGACCAGGCTGAGGACTCAGTCATGAAAGTAGTGGCACTTAAGGAAAGACTGGATTCTCTCCTGCAGCAGGCTTCCTATGCCAAAGTTATGACTCCACTAAGGAAGGAGTGGGACCCTGAGATTTGGGGCAGGGTAGCTGGGTAGATGCATTTGGGAACCTTGAATTTCCAGCTGCTTCTGAGTCTTCTAGGCATTAAGAAGTGACCCACTCTTCACTTAAAGATAATACAGAGGCCTCACATGAGGCAGGTGCCCTACAAGATAAGGTCCACTTATGCCCTCCTGGAAACCAGAGCAATAACAAGGGTCTGGAATGGAGCACATACTAGGCCTGTGGAAGGAAGAAAGGAGCTATCAACTGAGGAAGCTTTAGAATTTGGCAAATATGTTCTAGTGGGAACTGGAAAAAACACATATGGAACTGAATCTTGAGTCTTCTAGGTCAAAAAGTGCGCACTATACGGCTGGCTATAGGAAAATTTATTGATATGGAGCACTCTCCTTAAAATAGGATGGAACACTGGGGTGCCTGGCTGGCTCAGTGAGCTGTGTGTCCGAATCTTGATCTCAGCTCAGGTCTTAATCTCAGGGTCGTGAGTTCAAACCCCACGTGGTCTCCATGTTGGGTGTGGAGCCTACTTAAAAAACATATATATATATTAAAAAAAAATATATATATATATACACACACACACATATTTGATGTAACACCTCAGCAAGGACCCTATGAGATGTGTTAACAAACTCCTAGAATGGCCCTTGAAAGCTGGAAAATATAACAACATGCAATGAACGAAACAGAAATGCCAGAACTTATACAGCTGGCTATAGAATAAGTGAACAAAAGGCTGAGAGAAGAGCATATTACTAGAGTGGATTTACTATGCAGAGCTGGAAAACTCACCGGCTGGATACATTCCTCAGAGGGGTTCTGGGGACACTCCCTTTATCTAAGCAATATTCAATTTACTAAGCCAGAGTCCTGGGAGCCCACTTTCCAGCAGGATGGTGTGAGAATTCAACTGTGTAGTGTCTGCGGGGAGGCCCTGTAGAGGTGGTTACTGGGCTGGGACAAGACACGTGAACTTGCAAGGGCCTGCATACTCTGGACAAGCAGCAGAGCTGGAGCACAACCAGGGTCTTGTCATATGTGCTGCTGGAGACCATGTACTAGGAGCAGGGAAAATACAACATGGTGGGATCCCAGAACCAAGAAGAAAACATCTCCGTCCTGTGGTATCCCATCACCCTCCACTGACATTACGCTTGACGCAGAGGTGAAATGCTTGGAGTCCAGCTCCATCATCACAGAGGAGGTGATACAGGACAAATTTGGAGATGAAAAGCAATAAGGTGATCACTGTCACAGTCCACACTTTGGTGACTCACCCTCCTGCATGCATGTTACGCACATTTCGCACAACATTTAAACAACTCTGTATTACCATCCTCCTAAGATACAGCTATCCCGACAAGTGAAGAATTCTCACCCTTTCCCAAAGGTCAGGAAGTGCACAGACCCAAAGCTCATCCATGTCTGGCTATACTAATGACTCTCAAATGCCATCACATTCTTGCTGAATATTTTGTTAGTTGATGAGTACATCTGAAAATTAACCCAGAACAACTTGTATGTAAAATAAAAAATGGGCAAAGGAGAGAGAAGAAAATAATTAATCTATACAAGTTAACATATATAGCAAACAAAGAAAAAAATATGCAAAGCTCCCATAGTTCTTGTTCCTGTAATTGATTACAAGACTCTAGTGGATACTCAATTATCCTTTTTTTTTTCCACTATTATTTCTGTATTTCCCTCATCTTCAGCCAGAATCTCAACTGATTTGGGTTATTTCCCAGATGGAATGTCCCAAACATTAATTCCCAAAGGGCCTAGGTTAGAAATTGGAATATCTTTTTTTGATGCTGTCATTTTCATTAACTTTTTCTACTGGGTATGGAAGTATCAAGAGGCACTCCAGAGAGTCCACAGGATTACAAACAAAACCCTCCTTGGCCTCACTGTGCAGCATCAACCCAGTTTCCTCCTGGTATTCAAGATCAGTGACTCCAACAAATACAGGAACTCTTCCTCCTGTTTGTTCAAGCGGCATAAAGAGCCCAAAATGGTCAGGTAGAAGTCTCGCCTTCCAATTCATTGGAAGCACTACTGTGTCCTTTGGTGGAAGTATTCCACTGTGAAGTACTAAGACATCCAAACTCACAGAGCCCGAAGCTTCTCAGTGAGTAAGCAGAAATTCTGGGAATGGGGCACCTGGCTGGCTCAGTTGGTGGTGAAGCATCTGCCTTTGGTTCCAGTCATGATCTCAGGGTCCTGGGATGGAGTCCTGCATTGGGCTCCTTGCTCAGCGGGGAGCCTGCTTCTCCCTCTCCTCCCTGATCATGCTCTCTCTCACTGTCTCTCTCTAATAAATAAAATCTTTAAAAAAGAAAAAAAGTAATTCTGGGAATGGCTTATTAAGCATCACAGTGAGAAAAGCCATCCCCATTCTTTGATTCCTAAAATTAATCCTCTTAGAGCAGAACTGATAGAGCCCTGATGCAGGACTGTAAAGGTATACTGGTTGCCCTGCCAAGTAAAAGCTAAGCTCATTTTGTTCCTTCCACGTTGGTGGACATGAAGGCATTGAGGGGGTCACTGGCTTCACACCAAGCGTCAGAGTTTGTTGATTTGTTCCAGTAGAGATGATACAACTGAAAGAGCAGCAGCGACTGGGGTTGCCGTCTGAGTAAGTTTGTAGTAGCCCCTGGTCATTCTCCAAGATCCATCTGACTTCATCACAGGCCTAACCACGAGGTAAGTGGGAATGTGATCGATAGCATCACCCCTCATATTTTCAAATATTTGATGGTGACGTGAGACTCAGCAGTTTTTCTACAGATGAGGAATTGCTTCTGGTTCACAATCTTGATCAGGAGAGGACATTCCAGGGACTTTCACTTAGCCATTGCTGCCATAATGACACACACCCCATGGTCAGAGAGTTAGTTTGGGGCAAATGAAGCCCACTATGAGTCGGACTGGAAGGAAGGCTGTATTCTTTCATCGTTGCCAGCCCGCACTCTGACCGCTGAGTCATAGTGGCATCAACTAGCATCAGTTAGGAACAACGACTACATAATCCTTTACAGGTCACTGTGTTAGATGCTCTCACTCTCACAAATGACTGCAGGGTTCTTTTCACGGTGTGTGTTTGCAACAGTGGCACAGCGTCCTTTCTCACATTACTTGGTCTCTCTGGGTCTGTGAACCGACTAAGGTCTGGAAACCCACCAAGAGGCCACGATTCTTCACTGTGGTGATTCAAGTCAGGGTTTTGGCTCCAAATGTAGTAGAGTTTATCAGTCAAGAAAGTTACTAGTGGGTTATCCACCTGTTTCATTCCTAGAGCCACTAGGATCAGTTTGCCTGATATCCTTGTAAAGCATTTTGTTGCTGGTACATTGATGCTATGCTTTGTGGTAAATATTGCTTTTTTATCTTTGTAACTGAGTGCTGCGCTTGGTCTAACACCCTTAGAATTCACTCCTGCACATCTTCCCCAGGGTTTACAATTATTTTAGTATGCAAGCTATTTTCTCTTGGGTTACAGTATGTCCTGACCCCTTAGCACACAGTGAGATTTGACCCTGGGTTTAGCAGCAACAGAGTACGTTTGTAGTGTGTCTTGAGGGAAATGAGAATCCATTTCCAAGGCTTGCCCGAGGTGAGTTATCACAGGGCTTCCAAGCAAAGATAGGCTCTCCTTCTCAGATGCTGGAGAAGAAGCTGATGCTTTTGGTTAAGGGAGGCTCAGAATGACATGGGGATTCAAGTTGGCTTTATTGGGGTCCAACCAATTGTTTCCATTCGAAGTTTCATGATTACATTCTTTCCTAACCAATGTCCTAAATGTCACATGAGAAGCTTGACAAGCCTATGAACTTAAGTACCACTGCAATTCAGCAACCCACACAAGTAAATGTTGTATTTTATTTCCGGCAATATCAGCCCCGAGGCTATAAGAAAAAGGAGATCCTTTTGAGGCTGTCAGCCACTTAAGCTGGAAGTCAGAGGGACTGAGTGTGTCATTTTCTTTTTGTAAACGCTCAAGTGCATTGAAAAAAGTCAATCCCAAATCACACTCCTTGTAGTCGTCGTTACTGCCATAAAAGTCAAGTGCATCAACCACTTGGGTTCCAAAAGCACTTACTTCCCTTGACATGGGGCTCAATCCCAGGGTCCTGGGCAGAAGGCAGATGCTTCACCAACTGAGCCACCCAGGCGACCCACACAAGGAAAGTTTGATATCAAACATTATAACAGGGGAGTGACCCTAAAGAATTCTCTAGGGCCTGCAAACAATACCTAAGGAAGGCACAAACTTGGAACAGAGGCCCCTGCGTAAGGCTGGGATTTAGACCTTGTTGGAGGTACAGTGTCAGGCCTCTGGATGGGAAAGAAGTTCCCCAGGTTGCCCCAGTACCAGGCAAGCCGGAGACAGCCCTCCGGGGTTTGGCTGGATGATGCTGGCGATGAGCACAGGACAAAGCCAAGGGTGGGGAGCCGCCCACCAGCTGGGCAGCACGAGGGCCACACTGAGCGGTCCACAGAGAGGTAAGCACCTGGCCAGGGTCAGGGCCGGGGCTGCAAACACAGGGGGATGGAGAGCAGCGCCAGCAGACTCTCCTCACGCCTGTGGCTGCGACCATGTGACGGGAGCAAGAAAGAAACCAAACAGCAGCACTCCAGTACCAGAAGGAGAAGCCCCTCCTCCTGAAAAGCCTTCCCACCCCAAGTGCTCTCCACTGACAAAGTCGCATTCATCCTTCCTGCAGAAGGGAGGTGCCTGCAAGGGTGTCCTCCCATCATCACAGAAGCAGGCGACGAAGGGAGGATCTAGGACTGAGAGGCAATTCACTGATAACTGAACCCCCTCTCCTGCTTGAAGTCGACCTTCATTCCTCCCTCCTTTCCCTGCTCCCTGTCTCCCCTCCGCTGTGGCTGGAGTCCAGCCACATACATGACACACAACTGCAGCACTAGGTTTCTGAGTCCAAGAACCGATCACCTAAGAGGGGAAGTTCCAGGGGAAAGGGAGGGAGGGGGCCCAACACACCCACTTACAGAACCTCATGCAGTGAGACTCAATCCAGTGGTAAAAATGCACTCGTGATCTTAGTTCTCTCTCCCCCTTCCTTCTGCCCTGTCCTGTATCACAGATCCCGCGGTTCTAAAAATCTGAAGATGTCTTCCCCATTCCTTCTGATCTGCCCCAGCAATGACCAGACTTCAGTCTAGAAATGCAATTCTATTACCTGGCTCCCAGATGGCCTGGGGGAGTGTCATCAGCTTAACAAGACGGACTCCCCAATACTGGCTGCCTGTTTTTGCAGCTCCCAGAGGCCGGGGCAGGAGGGTTGCTGGCTCAGAATCTGCATTTGAACTTGCCCCCATGCAAATCCCTGATTAAACCTTACAGGAATCGCTTGTGGGAGGTAATCACTGAGAAAAGATTGCAGAGTATTTCTGTGACAAGTCTTTTCCGTTAAACCATGTTCACTTTCAACTACAAATAAACACTTTCCAATTTCTGAGTCCATCAGCAATATGGTTTCTAGAGACAGAAACCATGGTCTTGGACAGCGGCGCTGAAACCCTGCTCTTCCTACAGGAGGGAATCGTATAGCAATTTCCGTGCTGTGCTTCTTGCGGTCGACAGTGTCCGAACAAGCGGTTGACAGGTGTACAAAGCGCTCTGGGACTCTGGGCCGTGTGCAGCCACTCTTCTGGCTGGGCTACCAGTGAGGGTAACGACAGAGCCCTGCTCTTTCCTTTCGAGAGGCCCACACAATTTATACCAGTCAGAGTTCTTGACTGCGATCTACAGAAGAGGTCTGGCAATCTTAAGCCAAAAAGGGAGCGTGTTGGGAGGGTCCCAGGGACTCCGAGAGCTAAGAGGAGACTGGAAGCTCTGAGAACACAACAGGGACGCGAGGCGAGGATAATGGGCAGACACCAACTCACTGATGTGCTGCGAGGAGGTGACCTCCAGCCAGCCGGGAGACCCCGTGTCACAGTTACGGACGAGTCTGACTGGCTGAAATGAAAACGCGCACCTGTCGCTGCCTCAGGAGAGGCAGAGAGCGAGGGACCCCGGCTGCCTTGGGAGAGAAGGGGTTGTTCACTCCGAAACTGCGCAAAGCGAGGGCTTACTAAGAGATTTGGGCGTTGAGAGGAATCGGGGCTTGGATGCTAGACAAAGAAGGACAAAGGTCCCACAAACACTTCTTGTCCATTGTACCCCTTTCAGGTGACTGGAGGATAAGTCAGGTGTGGGATACAGAGGAAAGATCGGTGGAGGCAAAACAGTTTCAAATCCTTCATACGTTCATTCAGTCCATCACCTACTTAGCTAACGAGCGGTCGGCAGGGACAAAGCCCACATTCCATCCTGGACTAAGTGCAGCCTGCGGACACACACTCACACACCCCCTGCCCTTCTCCCTCGTTCCTCTCCTTTCTGCTCCTAGACTCTCAGAGCCCCAACTCCTCAGTTACCCACTCGCTCGTGGCTGTCATGAACCTCCCCTTCTCCCCAGCACCGTCCCCTGAGCCCCTCCCCTGCCATCCAGCTTTGGTCATCGGGGAATTGGTCTAAATCTCTGTTCCAGGATGGACAGAAGGGAAATGAAGCAAAACTAGACACATCACCAGGACTTCTATAAATAGTTCTGGCAGGACACGGCATAAAATACATTTTCTGGATTATTTTTGGATTTCAGGGACCTGTGTCCTCTCTGGCTGCAAGCATCAGGGCTAATTGAAAACTGGTGTGGTGCACGGCCCGTGTGTGCTCAGGAAGGCAGCCGCGGTGTCCTGAAGAACGCCAGGCCTGATGCAGCGCCTGGATGGGCCTCTTCCCAGCTGTGTGAGCCGTTTCACTGCTCTTTGAAACACAGTGACATGTAATGCACACCTATAAACACTCACACGCTTGCACACGCGTGTGCTTACACAGGCGGCAAAGTCGCAGAGGGGTGCAGGGAGTCACGCGGGCTCTGGATTTGGATGGACCTGTGGTCTACATCCGGCTCCACCGCTCATTCGTTGTGCAACAGTGTGCAAGTTACCTTCTTTATGCGAACTTCTGCAGCTATCAAGTGAGAATAGTGACAGTACCTATTTCATGGGCTTGTTACAAGAATTAGAAGGTATAATGCATGCAAAGCTCTTAGTTACTGCTCTATGTAGAACAAACACTGGACAATAAAGAGTAGCTCTTGCTGTGTACACATATATGCACCTGTACCCCTGAATTACTAGCTCTGTAACCTTGAATAATTCCCTTAACCTCTCTGAGCTGCCTCTACGATTTGACATTAATAACCTCCCAGCTTTGTTGTCAGGATTAAAGAAAAAGAGCAGCTAACGTTTACTGAAGCCTTATGACTCTGTCTGGAAGGCCTTCCCACAATATAAAGCGCTGTGCAGAGGACAGACCTTGCACACGGTAGCTGGCTAGAGGGTTTTCAACGGGACAGTGAGATTCACATTCATTTCACAATCACTTCTGATTAAAATGCCACGTGGGAAGTACAGACCTTTCATTCTGAAGTGATCCACACTCCAAACAAAAGGTTAAATAGCAAGTCACCATTCTGACTTTGCAGTCAAAGGTAAGATCAATCTGTCAGCCTGTATTTATGAGGAAGAGAGGGAGCAATGACAATACCCTGAAATGAAGTTCACCTTGTTCCAGGGAAACTTCTCTGTGGAACACTGGAAGCCAGCACTGTGAAGTCTCTGGCACAGCTGAACCGTCCCCCCAGGTGAGGGGGTACAAAGCTACCCAGGGACAATGCAAGGGCCCAGGAGGGGCCGTAGAGAATCGTCTAGCAGCCAGGAACTGAACAGTTCCGAGGCACCATGATGCCACAGGTCCCTGAGCTGGGCTCTGGAGTCATGCGGGTCAAAAGAAGGAAACATCACACACAGGGACAGTTCACAAAAATCTACAGGGGAGAAGGGAGGTTAAGGGAGCTTGGCACTAACAATGCGTGGCCAACAGGCTTCACATGAGAGCTGGCAAAAATCCAGAGGGATGGCCTGTATTTGCAGAAAAGGCCACCTTCCCCTTTGAACCTATAGCCATTTGAAAATGATGTTAGGGAGGAGACAGAGGCCTTGCATGCCGAGGTCTTTTTCCTCTGTATCCTGGGGAACGGGTCAGGGGCTGGGAGCAGCAGCTTCCTAGTATTCCCTAGGAATAAGGTAAACGCTCCGACTATCCTGGAAGTCTTCCTCTCCAGGGAGTTGTTCATCTTGACTTGAAGCTAAATGGAAGTGGTGGCATATGAATCAGGTGCATTAATCAGGGTTAACCAGAGAAACAGGGCCCATAGGGAGGACAGGGAGGGAGAGGGGAAGAGAGAGAAAGGAACTGGCTCATGCAACTATGGGTGCTGGCGAGTTTGAAGTCCAAAGGACAGGCCAGCAAGCTAGAAATTCAGGTTAGAGTTGATATCAGAGTTTTGTGCCTGAAATCTGCAAGGTGGGCCTACAGCCTGGACACTCAGGCAGGATTTTCATGTGGAAACCCTGAGGCAAAATTCCTTCTTTTGGGAACCTCAGTCTTGGGCTAACATAGCTTCAACTGATTAGATGAGGCCCACCCACACTGTAGAGGGTAATCAGCTGCACTTAAAGTCAGCTGATTATAAAAGTTAATCACATCCACAGACACCTTCACAGCAACATCTAGACTAGGATTTGACCAAACAATTGGATATCATAGCCTAGCCAAGTGGACATATAAAATTAGCCAACATAGCAGGAAAGAATAGTGACTGACTTTGCATAGGGTGGTTATCAAAACTCCTAGAGAGGTCTATATGTAAGATTTAGTCTTTAAGTAGTAGAATTTTGTTCTCTAAGAAAACAAGGGAAGCAAAAAATTGCTGTCAGAAGGAGCCACAAACCTACAGAGGCATGACAAGGAGAGTATGCTCCAGGAATAAGCAATTTCTCGAGGTGACTGAGCAATGAAGTCCACGGGGCAGGAGAAAAGGAGGCCGGAGAGCCTGCCTGGCAAGCCCTGTTGTGAGTGACCTTGAAGGACACATTTACCAGGTAGAGTTTGTCTGACAAACAACAGAAAGCCATTTAAAATGGGTATGAAAGCAGCAGGGTAAAGATCTAAGTTCTAGAATAATGGTTCTCAACAGAGTGCAAACAAGAATCACTTAATAATTGATGAAAATGCTAATTCTCCAGGATGTTCACCTAGATTTCATGAGTCTGTAGGCCCTGTTTGAGGTCAAGCCATTGAATCCATTTTTAACAAGCATCTAATGATTCCCCTGCAGGTATGCTGGAGACCACACTTTGAGAAGCACTGTTCCAGAAAGAGAACTCTGGCAGCAGAGGGTGAATTGAGCAGAAGGGAGCGTGACAGCCTCTGGGTTCAGTCAGTGGTTATTCCCAAGCATGAGCTCTGCTCGCATGCATCAGTTCTTCAGAGGCTGGGGAGCAGAGCATTCTCTAGAGACAGAAAGCATCCCAGGCTCACAGACCATCTCTGTCCTCACTTAGATATCATTTAATCACATATCAATGCTGTAAAGTCGTGTTTCATCTGCTTTGATGCCTTACAGGACAGTCAGTAAAACCATCCTTGAACTTTAGAATTCACCCCCTCGGACACAAGCCCTCAGAAGAACAAGGATGGAGACGAATCCATGGGGGCAGGAACTAGGCTGACACAGAATGGGTTTACAAGTGGGCAGAAGAGAACGCCTCCATTCTCTTGTTACAGAGTTGAGTTTGCTTCCAGTTTCCTTGGCTCCTGATAAAAGTCAATTCCTGATGATCTTTTTTTCACTAGTTGACCTGAAACGACCAGATGTTTCTGAATCCAAGGAGGGAGGAAGGCTTGGGCTCTGGTAGCCACTCCCAGCCCACATAAATACCCGTAATTCCATGAAGCATGTGATGAATGGATATGTCTTCCTGTCTCTTCCCTATAAATGTTCTCCTGCCTTTCCTTTGAAACTAATCTGGTCTAAGTAAATACTGAAAGGCTCAGACCCACCATCAGAGTTGGTCTTGCTTCAAAAAAAAAAAAAAAACTAAACAAGGTAACAAGACATGTCTTCTGTATTCATAAAACTAATGACTCCAGTAGGATAAAGACACACGCCATAGGAAATATTAACCAAATATTGTTTTAGAATTGTCATGTTGAACGATGATTACATTGCCAAAATGTAGCAGAATTAGGAAGTAAAAACTAAAATAAAATAAAAAAATAGAGTTGGTCTTGATGCCAGTGTCCCTAAGCAGAGCCCTGGGGACAGCTTTACTGACAAAGCCTTGTCCTTCGCCCTCATTCCTACCACAGGGCCTTGGCCTGAAGATGGGCCTCCAATGTCTTCCTTGAGGGCCCAGCTCTGCCCTGAGCTGTGCCCACTCACTCAGGCCCCGACTCATGGCCCAGCTCTCTGCAGCTCCTTGCCCTACAGGATGGACTATGCTCCAGACTTAAGGGGTCAGCAGGGCCTCCACGCTGTGATACGGCCCGTGCGTCTGCTGCCTGCCCACTGCCGCACCTCATTAGAGCTCTGCATGATGACTTGGGCCTGGGGGAAGCCACTTGCTCGTTTTGTTCTTTAGGTCATTGTAATTTGCATTTCCATCAGCTCAGTGCGTAGCCTGAGAGTCCTCAGAAGCAGCTCTGTGTTATCCGGCTTCACCCCCTACAAGGCAAGGAGGACGAGCTGGCGGATCCCACTTCTAAGCCGACAGAGGACACTGCCTCACGTGAAAGATCAAAATGCCCTGCTACTTCGAAGACACTCAGGTTCAGGTTTACATTTAAGTAGACTCGCCGTTCAAATCAACATAACACTTCAGGAAATACCTGAAAGAATACCTGTTTTTCTGGGAAGACCCAACCCGAGCTACCCCTATTCCTGCATTGAAAAGAGGGGGCAAGTCAGACAGAATAAGTTCAGGGGAGGACAGACAGGACTTCCCAGTCACACTAACTGGTCTGGGTCATGTGCAACAGCACAGACGTTGTTAACAAAATGGTATTTTCCTTTCTGGTTGGCAAACATTCCTGGGACATCCAACTCTTCGGGGTTAAGACCCCAGAGAGAGATGGGGTCAGTGGGAAGAGATGGGTGCCAGAACCCCACTCTGAACTCTCAGGTCATGTACGTGAACATAATCTGTGAACTCCAGAGAACTCTTCAAATTGTGACGTCACAACCGTTTCAGATGTAACATAAACACATCAAGAATGGTCAACCCATCCTTGATAACAGCCTACTCACTGCCTTTCTGAGAAAACTGTCACTTTCTAGAGAGTCATAATACGATATGGAGCAAGGAGACATTGTTCATAAATGCTAGGACCTCTTTGGTAGGAAGCTACCACAGGAATACTAAGTTCCATTTTTACTTTCCAATGTGCACAGAGGGGACACATTTGCGCGGTCACCCTTGGGCAGGGGAGCAGCAACCATTTATTAGCACCTATGACACTGTGCCACCAACTCTGTCTCCAGAGAAGTTACTGCATTGGGATAGACCATCAAAATCAGCCATGGGGCAACTGGCGTCCACTTATGTTGACGTGGAAAATCAATCTCAGTTCCCAGAAGGCAGAGCAACTGTTACCCAAGGTCACTAAACAATTGTAGTTGCTTTTCTACTCTGCACTGCCTTCCAGCTCCTCTCCTGGCCAATTTAGGAGAAGGAATGATGGAGTCCAAACCACTGAGGGTGAGAAAGTCCAACAAAAGGCTGTCATTTTTTAAAGACTATAAAGGAGGTTAACCTGACCTTAGGTATATGGAAAATTATGCTATTTCAAGTGTCTCCCACATCTGCCATGGAATCTGATGAAAGCCGGATTGGGTCCACTCAGCCCGCCCTGATTTCTGATGATAGTGACCATCATTCCAGCACGGCACTACCAGCAGTGGGGGCTGCATCTATGTACTTCCTTTACTCCACCCAGCAGACTGCCCATTCCTGTCAACTTTTTTCCTTTCAGAACATCTCTCCCATCTAACCTGATTTTTCCTTTCCTTCCAGCAAAATGATCATCTGGAATTACGCCTAGACTATTGAAGTCACTTGCCTGAAGAATCCCTCCTTTAAGACTTTCACCCTCCCATCCACTCATTGAACTCATCACAGCGGTCCTGTTCTGTGCCAGGCACCCCCGCCCCAACACCCCATACACATATGTCTCTGTTTAACTGAAAAAAATGTTAAGGCTCAGAAAGGGTAATTGTGTGGAAAACTCAGAGTCACACACCTAAAACCTGGCAGGTCCGAGTTTGACCCTGGCTCTGAGTCTCCTGTTTTCTGCTCCACCCCAACCGTGGTCCCTCAACTCGACTTCCCCACTGACCTGCTCCAACAAAGTGCTGGTTCTCTCCCAGCACACTCAAAAATCTCTAATGCCCAACTCGCTGCACGGTTCCAGTCGCCATTTATAGAACCTGGTGCTGAAGCATCTCAGAAAGCTTGTTTCCTTTCCCCTTTCTTAGAAATTCTTCACTGGAAAAGGCAGACTACAGATTCGTGTGGGACAGCCCATGTGTTTTGCCAATTCTGGAACCGTTCTCATAATAACACCTTCATTTGAAATGTTTTTCCAACTTCTACCTATTCAATTCACATTCATCCTTGAAGGTCATGCTTCCTCCCACATCTTTCTATGATTTCCCTGGCACCTAATGACTTTTCCTTCCTCTGAACTCTGAAAACACTATATGCATGGATGGCTGGATTCAGGATTCAGTTTATGGAGACTTGATCTCACTGTAGATCCCTCTTGGGGTGCACCTTGCCAACCGAGCCTCAGTGACCAGCAGGCATCTCTGGACGGCTTCACGTTACTTGACATAACGTGGACTCCTGACTTCCTAAACTTCACTTCCTGTGCTTGCTACAGTGTTTCTTTCCTCACAATACATCTGATTTCTATGAGGCTCACTCACACTGAGTCTCTTAGAACTCTTTCCCCCCCCCACTTCCAATTCATTCTTAAATCAAGATTTTTTTTCTGTAATGTTTCTGTCTTCTTGCTCCTTCCGTCTTTTTCCAAAGCTGCCATTTTAATTTATTTTTACCTAACCTAGATGCAGCCACCGGCATCTAACACTCTCCCTATTTTAACCTATACAGTGTATCCCAGTCAGACTAGCATCCCTCTAGGATGCCTTGTTCTATTTGCAGTCCTTTATGGGTGGCTCAGTTCTTTATTTGAGGTCATCTGGTTCACCAGTTTGAACATGCGTGCACATCTTATTTGATAACACTGGATTATAAATTACATAAGACCTTTTGCTGCTTTTGTATAAATGGCCCATGCTTCATAGAACGTGCTAGTTGGGTGAACACCATTGCTATCATTTTACCCCCCATCTTGAAGTCCTACAGCATACCCACTGCCCATTTCAGTGTCTCATTTCTACTCACTCAGTTTCACTGTTAAAATCAAAGATCAATTCTGTGTTGGTGTTTACCAGCCGTGCTTTGCCAACCCCTTCCATATTATTTCCTACCATAATTTCTCTGCTCTAAATAACTGAGTCTATATACCCTTACGTACCCCACCCCTCCATCCCCTAAGGGATCCTGCATTTTCCTAGCGCCTGGATGTCTGAATTCCCGATTGCAATGGACTGAGTATTTATATCTTCACAGTATTTCATGTTAAAACGTGTGATGGTCTCAGAGGTGGAGCCTTTGGGAGGTGATTAGGTCATGAGGGTAAAGCCCTCATGAATGGGATGATAGTACTTATAAAAGAGACCCCAGAGAGATGCCCTGCCCCTTCTGCTGTGTGAGGACGCAGCAGAAAGATGGCCACTTATGAGGCAGTGAGCTCTCAACAGACACCCGGAACTGCAGGCACCATGATCGTGGTCTTCCCAGCCTCCAGAACTGCAGGAAGTCCATTTTCATTGTTAACATGCCATCCAGTTTATGGTATTTTTGTTACAGCTGCCCAAATTGAGTAAGACGCTGATGTTCCCAGCAGCGGATCCGACAGCAGCTGTGTGCGTCTCGTGCGCAATGCGAAGATGAAGATGATGGCAAACCACTGTGAAAGAGGACGAAGAGCGCAGAGTGACCGGGTAGTTTACGCGTTTCCTGATAACCCAATTAGGAAATGTCCAAACTGATACTTGGCTCAGGAATCCAACCCTCACACCAAGCAGAGCAGAGTCACATTTTACCCGGGGATGAGGTTTTAGAGACAGCACATAAGGTGGAAACTAGGAAGGACATTTCTCAGGAAATGCTGGACGCACAACCCTTGCTAAGTTGGTCATGATCATTTTTACTATTTTTTTTTTTTTTTTAGACTGGAAATTAGATGAAGTCGTTGGCTTGAGTGGAGGACACATGTTATAGGAAAAAAACGTAACTTTAGATATCTAGTATTGTTCAGCTCAGCAAAATGTGCACATTATGAAAGGTACATGAGAAATGATACTGGCCTTGGCAAGAGCAGATCTGCATTCATCCAGAGCATAAATTCGTTGTCAGAAACGGCAAGTTCTGTCCACATATCACACTGCATGGACACGTGGCCGCTCTTTTTCCCAAAACACCATGAAGATCACAGAGCACGTACTCAGTAAATGCTTGTGATTAAATTCATTAGCGTCACCCTTGCATTCGAGGAATCAGATCCCTGCCCGATCTCTGCCCTCTCCCCCACTTCCCCATCTTTGGGCCATCAGGCACCTTCCGCAGAGACCCCAGGTTGCCACACCTGCATGGCACTGCAGAGCACTCAGGGCCATGCCAGGCAGGAGCATTTCCTGTGTGGTCTGGGGTGAAGGGGACATTTGCACTCACTTTCCTCATTCCAGAGACAAAAAACAGAACAGAAGGCTCATCCACGTCGACTCCATGTGGGGGAGTGCTTGCTAAGGAGAGGGTGGTTTATGGAGGTGCTTCCTGTGATAAAGCTCTTCAATAATGCTACAGTTTTATGGGTCTTAGGAAAAGCACATCTCCCTCATGTGAGTGATAAAAACCCACAGAATCTTTAAATTTCCTAACTCTGGGCAGTATTCATATAGTGATCATGCCCTTCAATTTTCATTTAGGGAGAAAAAATATAGGCTCTTGTCATATCTATATAGTCTGCCCCAAATTTATGAATGGAGGAGTCCCCAAATTTACTTGTAAGTCACATCTTTGGAATTTGGAACTATTTCCCCATAGGAATGGTGTAACCCACCGTAGTTCAGGGCCTAGGCCAGCCCACGATGGCCTTTTTAACCCATGATGGAGTTGAAATCAGACAGATGAAAAGCCTCAAGCTGTCTGCCAACACTTGGCACCGGCCCCCGAACCCTAAGGACAAGATTAGATGCTGGCCGGAGGGTCCTTCATTTAGATCTCAAGGCAGCGGGAGAACAGGATCAGGAAGCAGCTATGGGTTGAAGCCGCCACTGGGGAGAACCCGCTGCAAGGAAGGGGACTTCTCCTGAACATAACAAGTGCTCATGTTTTCACAATGGAAAGGACTCTCCCCTTCCTTCTCCTCTCCTGTCTTTCCATGTTATTTTCTTCTCTTGAAAGAACGGCGACTTTGAAATCTTCCTTTTCTATTCAGGAGACCTTAGTTGCCCTGTTTGGTTCTCATACGTCCTTGTATGGCGGGTTGTAATCAATCATATTTAGCTGGTGCAGACTAGCCTTTTAATACCCAGCGGCTAAAGTTATTATGGAGATGACTCGGCTAGTGTGTTGTGCAGGAACTGACAAACCTGGGCATTTTTACAGGCAGGCAGCCTCGCTGTGGTAGTGCTTCTTTAAGGGGAGTCTGGTAGGTACTATAGTGATGTGCTGGCAGCCATGGAGAGGAGCAAACGGAGTCACTTGGAAAGTAAAAGATGCCTACTGCCTCACCCTGGCCGAGGACCAGTCTGCTGACCTTGCTAGCGATGAGCAACCTCTTCAAACGAAAGAGCCTGCTCCGGTCAGGATACAGGCTCTCCGCTGGTCCTCCGTGGGGCCTGGGCTGGCCAGAACTCTCCATCTTCGTGAGGCGGTCTATCACTGAGCTCACGTGTGAGATGCAGGTCCGCCCTGTTCCCTCGTCTCACTCACCGTCAGCAGAAGCTCATCTCGTCCACTGGGCTACTACGTCTACAGCCAAGTGCAGCCTCGTGGAATTTTCAGGCTAGCCTCTTTGTCTTACAGGCTGACCAATACTGTCTCATACGTAACCCCTGAGTTCCAGCTTGTCCCAGCTCAGGGAGTCCCAGAAGCTAACACGTTTTGCATCTTACCCTATGTCTGCTGCTCAGAATTCCAAGTCTGGCCTTCTTAGTTTGGTTAGGTCTCCTGGACCTCAGAGGTGGGGCCATTCTGGAACAACAGGAAAAGCCTTAGGAACTGATGAACCAGCGTAGCTGGTGAACCAGCCTCCTTTACTGTCTTCAACTTTTGCAGTTAATTGAGGATCTCACGTGACACCCAGAGGACAGAGTGATGACAGGTGTATGTCACAAGGTGGTGCTGAATCACAGCCCTCCTGCTCACGGGGAAGTGGGCTCTGATCCTACCACCACTGAGGGCGAGACCCTGAGCAAATACTTAACTACACTCGACTTCGATTTCATTGTTTGAAACAAAAATGATGAAGCCCGTTTCTACTCTCTTGGTGCTGTTTCCTGGATCAAATTAAAGAGGTAATAATATACTTGAGGGAACATATGGTGTATGAAGCAATCACAAGGAATCACCATGTTGATCATCGCCGTCACCATAAACCTGTTCTGGAACCTTTCAGCTGCTCTGAGGACAAACGCCATGCTGACCTCCACGTGAGCCAGCTGCTTTCCCAAAGGATGCTCTGACCTTTTTGAAACCATTCCCTAAATCTTGGTCTGCTGCATTCCCCATTTATTGGTCTGTGCCCTGCCTAGCCAACAGTTATCAGCTCTTGGCCGCCTTTGTAAGCTTCTAATTCCACTTATTTTTCTCTTCCTGTATATAGGCATCGATTTGTAAATATTTATTGAGCATCGACTATATGTGTTAGAATCCTCTAGTTCTTCAGAATGCAAAGATGACTAAGGCACCTCCCATGAACTGAAGGAATTTACAAGTGCTCTCAGCTTGTCACGGGACAGAAAGAAACATAGGAGGCTGACTGGGATATCCTCAAGGGCCACGTCCGGGAATAGCTCCCATTTCACTGTATCAGTGAAGAGATGGCACATAACCCCAACAGGGCAATGAAAGAATCTGGGAAATGTGTTCTTCCTTCATGTCCAGGAAGAAGACACATGGGACAGAATGTGCTGACCGCTTCACAATCTCTGCCGTGTGGTCCTCTCATAAAGTGTGATGCGCACGCTGCTAGGGGGCAGGGAGAATGGCCGTCACTGAAATCCGCTGTGAGCCTGGGAAAGGGACATGACAGCAGAGCCTTTCTAGTGGAGCCGACTAGAGGCTGGAGACCTCACGGGGGATAGAGTGGGGTCATTATCGAGGGGTGGAGAGGCATACGCTTCGGGGGAGAACACAGGATTCAGTAAATGGAATGGTACAGCTTTAAAGAATACGGCAAAATATAGAACTGGAAAGATAGGTTGAAAGTAGATTTCTAAGGCTCGCAAATGCCAGGTTAGAATTTAATTCATTTTATCATGCCGGGGGAAGCTATTCAATATTTTTAATGAGAAACGTTGATGTAATTTGAAAAGAAAAGGTCTCCTGATGGCAAAGTATAGGGGCTATTGTAGTGTGGGAGACTAATTAAGAGATGAGCAAGACTGGTGGTTTTCACACTAGAATTTCCAGAGGAGCTTTAAAAACACAGATGTAAGGGTCCTCCCCTCTCCAATTCAATCAGAATTTCTCGGACAAGTACTGTGTATTTCAGTGCTGCTTAGGTAATGCTCATGGAGAGCCCGGGCTGACAGTCCTTGGTGTATAGCAATGAAATCATAAATGCTTTAAGGGCAGTCTTGTTTATTAAACATTTTAAAACTCTGACTTGGGCAAATAATAAGCGGACATGATAATTTAATTGACTGACGGATGGATAATTCTGATCCTGAGTGGGATTTATCTAATGCAGGCTGACGTAAAGTCTTGGCTGGGCTGCATTCACGGGAGTAAATGACTGCACAGCAGTTTTCCCCAGGTGAGGGGAGACTTCCTAAGTCCAAACCCCGTGCCAAGCTCTGTCCCACGCCATCGATGTCATCCTTAAATGTTCTTTATGCTTGCATTAGATGTTATTAGGTATAGGATTCCTTAGCACTGTTTAAACACCTTCTAAAGTCGTATCTGTTTTGAAATATCTCCGTCGATAACACAAAGATTCATCAGCCTATCTCCAAACCATTCTGACATGTCCACTTCTTCACACGTTCACCCTCTGGGAACGTGTGGGGCCGTGCCACTCACACCCTTGACCTCTGCCCCAGGTTCTGGGATCCCCCACCCTCCTGGTCACAGCCTTCCTTTCCATGGCAGTACAAATGTCCCCCTTCCCCGGGGTGATCACGATTCAGAAGAGCAGACACGCACATTTCCCTTCAGAATGGGGTCCTCGAAGTCCGGGACGCACTCTGGAAACTCTTTAAGCAGAGGGGATAGAGGTGTTACTGCAGTGCGCCTTTTCTCTGTGGATGCATGCCCCTTATGTCTTGAACTCTCTGTATGGCTTCTGCTACAGCGACAAGGATGCTTCGTCGCAGGCCCCAAGATCACGTAGAGTGCTGAACAGTTTCCAATGTCCACGTTTACCATCGTCCCCTGGAGGGTCCCTCCTCGGCAACTGGACCCATCTGCGGGGAGTCTGTGGTCTTCCTCTCTCCAAAGCAGTAACCCTAAGGAGTTGGTGGGGGTGAGCTGCCGATCAACCCAGCTTTCAATAGTGAAATTCTCCTGAGCCTCTCCATGTTCACGAAGGAATCAAGCCTGTCTGGTGCCATGCGGTCTCATGGCCCCGGTGGTCCCCCCGCGCTAGGCTGCCACACCCCAGTGCGCCTCTGAGCACCTGTGCTACACAAAGCAAGCGCCACACTTCCCGTCACCCACTCCCCGTGGCGCACATGCCCCATGTGCACCGGCTGCCCGGACCCCCAGCAGGTGTCTCTGGGTTCCCCGCACATGCCCCACACGCGCACAGCTGCCCGCATCCCCAGCAGACGTCTCCGGATTCCCCGTGGCCAAGGGGAGAATTAAATTCGGTAACGCCCCATCCCAGCTGCATTTCTCCATGAACGCAGGAGCCTCTCTGGCGAGGCTGTTGTGTGTCTTAAACGCTGCACTGCAGTTACAAACAGCAGAGCCCTCGTGAACACGCTCTACATAAAACATGGTCACTGGATTTCTTACTAAATTTCTGTCACGGGTGCCTGGGGAACTGTATTCGCTTTCCAGAAGTGGCCACCTCCTTGGGAAGATGACGCCAGAGGTGGCTCGGGCGCACGATTTGTCGCTGTGTGTTTGCACTCCATAGCCTGTGACTGGGGTGTCCCTCTCTGGGCTCTGTCCCCCTGGTGGGCTGTGGGGAGCAGGAGAGCTGTGCAGAGCTAGCTCCTGGAGGCTGCTGGGTCCCGAGCTGGCCTATCAGCTGCTGCGCTGAGCCGCTGCAGGTGGAGCTGCTAGAAATTTCGACTATGGTTATTCAACATGTTATGGGTCCTCAGGTCCCAGTCTTCTGAGAAAACATGAGTGGAATACAAACTGTTGACATCACAGTTAATCTCTTGCAATTTTTTGACACTGCTTTCAAAGCAAAAAATTTCCACTTCACAGGACTGTGAAGCTGCCAAGTGTGAAACCGGGTGTTCTCATTTGCATATCAGTCCCAGCATGCTTTTCCAGCCTCCGCTCTTCTGTTTGCAGTTTCAGGCAGAAGAAAGGAGAGGCTGGGGTGCCCCTGTGCCTTTCCAGTTTGGTGCAAATTATACCTCTGATATGCAAACAAGAGAAAGAGCAAGTTTGTCCTCTGCCCAAGCTCAGTGTGACTTCAAATGACCAAGTGAAAGCTTGGTCACAGCAGAAAGGCTAGTATGTCCACTCATCACCCCTCTGAAGTAACCTTTGAGTGCTGGATGCTAGGTACTCCCAAACAGCTTTCTACCTTATTCTAGCTGCACCTGTCCTAGATTCGGAGCTGGTGAGCACCAGAGAGGACTTCACAGCTCTCATCTAGGGCATCCCAGGTGACAGATCATCATCTCCACCCGGCCGCTGAGCTGGTGACGGCCGCCGGCTCTGCTCTCCCTGACATGGGCTTGTTGATGCTTGCCTTGGGTGACAGCTGACCCAAGACTCAGTGACAGAAGCGCTTTTGACCATTCTACCACCACCATCTGTTTAAAACCTCACGTATTTATGTGACCCAAATAAATCCTAACCTTTTCTTGATCCTGAGGCCAGAATGTGTGTAGGGCTTCCCCAAAGTTCTATGGAAAGCTGGCAGCACACTTGAGATGCAAACCCAGGGCTCAGAGTCAAAGCTCAGAGCTCACTCTGGGCTCATGTAAAGTAGCCATGACTACAGCCCTGGACTGGGGGTGCAGCAGTGACCACGAAAGAGAAAAGAAGAGACATCTCTGCTTTCAGAGACTTCATAGCCCAGCAGCACACTCAGACTTTGCTCACAGTAAGGACCAGCAGCAATGATAAGTATTAGCACAGCTGAAATGAGCCGGTTTATTTTTTGAAACCTCTATCCTCCCCGTAAGGAAGGGAAAATTCTGCATTTGTTTTTCTGACAGACTACTAGACAAAGTTAGTGAAATATAATCCTAGCAACTCAAGTGACAAGAAAGACAATGGTTTCCAGGACATTTAAGTGATTGTTTAATTAATCCAGTTTACTGGACACCTTTTATGTGTCACACAGGGTCTCAGGCATTAGGAAGCTAAAGGTGAGAAAGACAGGATCTGTCGGGCCTCTGGGGCCCAGGGAAGAGCAGGGAGGGTCCTATGAATGAAGGGACACTAGGGTGAAATGCCACAAATACTACAGGGATTAGAGGTTTGTAGGGGATGGTCTGACACTGTCCGTGACACTCAGTTCAAGAGATGGGGGCAAGGGGACAAGGAAGGCTTTATGAGGTGGCATTCGGGGGGGCCGCGGAAGGATGTGCGGTGGCTCACCAAACACAGAAGGGGGAATGGGCTCGAGCTGGCCTCCAAACAGAGTAAGCAGTGTGAGGTGTGCTCACAGCCCTCAGTGTGGTCTGAATTCTACTGTTCTCCAGCCAACTGTACATGTTCCATGGCTGAGAAAGACCAGAGGACCAGCCTCTTCCCGAAGGTATGGGGTCCTATGCTTAGTGCTTAAGAGCACAGGCCCTGGAACAAGAGCCCCCTCAGTTATATTCTGGCTTGGAAACTTTTTAGCCTTGTCACCTAAAATTTTCTCTCTTAATTTTCTCATCTTTAAAGTGTGCGCAGAAGAATAAGATTTTTTAAGAGTTAAGTGAATGATACGACATACTTACAGTTCCTAGCACATAATGGACGCGTTAGTGATTACTGCCTGGACCATGGGGAGAATTCCTAGTCTTAAATGCTTCTGTCACAGCAGGTACGTCTCCTCTCTCTCGGAGCCGTGAAGGGGAAGGTACACATTGCAGCTCAGTCCGCATGGGGAAATGGGAGGAACCGTTCTTGTCTCTGGAAACAGTGCTGCCAGCCCTGGAGTGGGGTCCGAGGGAGTGGGAATGTGTTCTTCCCCTTCCCCGTTTCTATTTTAGCTCATTGTTTTTACCAACATCTATTTACAATGCAGAAATGAGCTCAGATGTCTGGGCAGCCCGGCGCCCCCAGAAGGACGTCTGGTAAATGACAGGTCTCATGTGGTGTCAGCTCATCTACAGCTGTGACCAGGCTCTCCCTGCGCTCCCGGTTCCTCCCAAACCCTGCTGAATAAGTTTTTGTTTGGTCTGGTCTGTGATCTTCTTATCCCACCCCCTACTAGTTTTGGTCCATAAAAAGTAAGATGCTTTCTGTCAGAGCCCTGACTTCCTTCTTGGCTGTAGAACAAAACCACAGTCATTGGTTGCCACCCAAAGCCTACCCTGGGTCCCCGACCCGGACGGGCTTCTTCTCCTGTATGGGCACAGAGCTCCTCACTCAGCCGCTCATCCAGTCCCCCTTCCTCAGGGCTCCTTCTCTCCTTCCTCCCCAGCATCACCATCCAGGGTACTGACTCACACTGTCACTTGACCAAAAGTACATTCTAGAAAAATTATATTGACAATAATCTCCCTGTATCTCATAATTTACAGCAGATGGAACTATTTGCCCTTAATTTTTAAAAGAAGATTTATTTATTTCAGAGAGAGATAGAGAGCATGAGCGGGAGGGGCAGGGGGGAGGGAAAGAGAAAATCCCAAGCAGCCTCCCCACTGAGTAGGGAGCCTGACAGGAGGCTCGACCTCAGGACCCTGAGATCATGACCTGAGCCGAAATCAAGAGCTAGATGCTTAAACCACTGAGCCACCCAGGTGCCTCTACCTGCCATTAATTTTTACTCATTTATTTATTTAAATTTTTTATTATGATATGTTAGTCACCATACAGTACATACCAAGTTTTTGATGTAAAGTTCCATGATTCATTACTCGCATATAACACTCAGTGCACCATGCAATACATGCCCTCCTTACTACCCATCACCAGCCTATCCCATTCCCCCACCCCCTCCCCCGAAGCCCTCAGTTTGTTTCCCAGAGTCCACAGTCTCTCATGGTTCATTCCCCGTTTACCCCCCCGCCCCTTCATTCTTCCCTTCCTTCTCCTATGGATCTTCCTATTTCTTATGTTCCACAAATGAGTGAAACTATATGATAATTGTCTTTCTCTGTTTGACTTATTTCACTTAGCATAATCTCCTCCAGTCCCATCCATGTTGCTGCAAATGTGTAATCGTTCTTTCTGATGGCTGAGTAATATTCCATTGTATATATGGACCACAACTTTTTTATCCATTCATCTGTNTTTTAAAGATTTTATTAATTTATTCGACAGAGATAGAGACAGCCAGCGAGAGAGGGAACACAAGCAGGGGGAGTGGGAGAGGAAGAGGCAGGCTCATAGCAGAGGAGCCTGATGTGGGGCTCGATCCCATAACACCGGGATCACGCCCTGAGCCGAAGGCAGAAGCTTAACCGCTGTGCCACCCAGGCGCCCCGGACCACAACTTCTTAATCCAGTCATCTGTTGAAGGGAATTTCAGCTCCTTCAACAATTTAGCTATTGTGGACAATGCTGCTATGAACATTGGGGTGCATATGGCCCTTCTCTTCACTACGTCTGTATCTTTGGGGTAAACACCCAGTATGCAATTGCTGGGTCATAGGGTAGTTCTATTTTTAACGTTTTGAGGGACCTCCACACTGTTTTCCAAAGTGACTGTACCAACTTGCATTCCCACCAACAGTGTAAGAGGGATCCCCTTTCTTCACATCTTCTCCAACAATTGTTGTTTCTTGCCTTGTCAATTTGCTACCCAGAGCAATCTACACTTTTAATGCCATCCCGATCAAAATACCAATGACATTTTTCAAAGAACTGGAACAAACAGCCCTCAAATTTGTGTGGAATCAGAAAAGGCCCCGAATCACCAAGGAATTGTTGAAAAGGAAAAACAAAGCTGGGGGCATCACCTTGCCAGATTTCAAACTAAACTACAAAGCTGTGATCACAAAGACAGCATGGTACTGGCACAAAAACAGACACATAGACCAATGGAACAGAAGAGAGAACCCAGAAATGGACCCTCGGCTCTTTGCGCAACTAATCTTTGACAAAGCAGGAAAAAACACCCAGTGGAAAAAAGACAGTCTCTTCAATAAATGGTGCTGGGAAAATTGGACAGCTATATACAGAAGAATGAAACTTGACCACTCTCTCACACCATACACAAAGATAAACTCCAAATGGATGAAAGACCTCAACGTGAGACAGGAATCCACCAAAATCATAGAGGAGAACATAGGCTGTAACCTCTTTGACATCAGCCACAGCAACTTTTTCATGAAACATCTCCAAAAGCAAGAGAAACAAAAGCAAAAATGAACTTTTGGGACTTCATCAAGATAAAAAGTTCCTGCACAGCAAAGGAAACAGTCATCAAAACAAAGAGGCAGCCTACGACGGAATGGGAGAATATATTTGCAAATGACACTACAGATAAAGGACTGGTATCCAAGATCTACAAAGAACTTCTCAAACTCAATACACGAGAAACAAATAATCAAATCATAAAAAGGGCAGAAGATATGAACAGACACTTTCCAATGAAGACAAACAAATGGCTAACAGACACATGAAAAAATGTTCAAAATCATTAGCCATAAGGGGAATTCAAATCAAAAACACATTGAGATACCACCTTACACCAGTGGGAATGGCAAAAATTGCCCTTAATTGTTAAGTTTTCACAAACCCATCTATAACAAAAGGAGTACAAGTTATTCTTTAAAAAAAGTAACATTTACCAATGATAATGTCCTTCCCTGGGCAGGACACTGTACAATCTTCTCACCCAACTTCCTTTGAGGAGTTGCCAGCTCCCCCCCACACCTTTGGTCCCTGACTGCTGGTTCTTCTCAGATGACTTTTAACAGGACCATTAGCCTCTGTACAAATTCGATGCTTGGTCTCAGCCATTTGCGGAAATAATTCTAAATCAAAATCTGATGTTTGGAAGATTGAATATTTATCCTTTCAAAGGATTTTAAGCCATCTTTATACGAGATTGGTTGACTATGAAAATAACACAAGTGCATTCCACCAGCAACACAGAAGTGGGCGGTAATCGTATGCAATTTGGAGAGAGAGCCCTGCTTGGTGCTTTATAGAAAGGTGACCAGTCGATTTTCCTGAAAATGCTGAGTACTATCTCACAGAAAAATTGCAAAGACGTTTTGTGTTTTTTTGTGATTCACCACCAAAAAAAAAAAAAAAAAAAAAAAAAAAAGGATGGGTTTTGAAGGAACAACTCTGAAACAGGGATGATATCACATAACTGGTAAGAGAAATGATTGAAGTGCTTAAAACAACTTTAAAAACTCGTAAAGCCTATGGTTCTTGAGAAAGATTTGAAATGATGTTTTCTGAGACAAATAAAGAACTTTGGAGTTCAGTGTTGGTCTGGCTTTCCCTACAGGTGACTGAACACTTACCTTAATCCCTTCCCCACGCAGGTGATGAGCCTCACCTCGGCCCGTGAAGTCAGAGATCGCACACGCACGCCCACACTTAAAAGAAAACCAAAGAACTATAGCACAAAAACCTCCAGATCCCAACTTGACTTGACTTACCTGCTTATTGTCAGACGGTTTGGAAGATTGGTGGTAATTCGGGCAAATGCCATGAGAGCCTGGATTGGCCCAGGATGGAAAAGAAAGGTGGGGTAGGAGATATCTCCGACAGAGTACTGATTTCTGAAGTGTGGGCCCATGACCCGCAACGTCAGCATCACCTGGGAACTGGTTAAAGTGTCAGTGACTGGCTTTCATCACAGGTGTGTGGACTCACACTCCGGGGGGAGGGCGCATCCTGCCGGTTTACCAGGCCCTCCAGGTGATCCTGATGGTTCCGACGCTGGAGGCCCACCCTTCAGCTCGATTTACAGGACGTGGGATGGTCTTGATGTTAGAACAGGAGTGTGAGATGCCTCCCAGGTCTGAGCGTCCAGTTCAGTCATTAGCAAATCAGCCCACAGATGGCAGAAGACCTCGTCATCACTGGCCTCATGTTACTTTGGATCTTAGAGGACTGGATTCATTTGCAGATCTATACCTCCTTCCACGCTTTCTCAAATGCTCCCTGCTTGACTCTTGTCTCCAATATTCCATCGTGGCCTCCAAATGCTGAATGCAATGGTCATTTCTAAAACCTCCTCCCGCTGTTCCCTTCGGCAGCATTTGACACAATTGGCCACATGTGCCTTTTAAAATGGCGTATTCATTCTTCCCCAGGACTCTTGTATTAGTGACACTGATGGCTCACCCAAATAGGATAATTCAAGGAGCGTATATCTCCAAAGATACTCATTACCAAGTTATGAGTAGCGTGTGCGGGAAGGACAGTGATGGAGCAGGAGCTCGGGGGCCATCAGGAGGGAAGTGCCACCACCTGTGAGCCATTGAGGGCAGGAGGAAGCTACCGGCACTCCAGAGCAAACTGAGTCATGTAGCAGGGGCCAGCTCTGGCGGAACGGTGACCTTCTGCGGAGGGTCACAGCGGGCTGAAGCCATCTCACAGGGAGGAAAAGCAGGGGACACCGTGGTTCTCAAAGCGTGGTCCCCAGCCGAGCAGCGCCACCATCCCCTGGGAACTTACACATGCAAAACCTTTTCTCACCCATGGATCGGAGAAGAATCAGACCGCCCGAGGATGGGGTCCAGCGCTCGGTTTCGTAATCCTTGTAGGTGATTCTGGGGCCCTTGTAAAGCAGAGAGCCACTGACGTAATCTGTTCCCTCCTCCTCCTCTCCGGTGAGAGCCCCTTCCCAGGAGCCCGGCCCGGCCGTTCCCCGGAGGACGCAGGACTCACGCCATTAAGAGCAGCCTCCTGGGAACGAGCCGGCGCGGGGCACGAGGCGCAGCACAGGGAACGCAGCCCGGGGAGCACCGACCGCGCCGCGAGCCGACGCGGCTACACTCGAGGGGAGCGCTCGGAGCACAGACGCGTGCGCACCAGCGCGTGCCACGATGAGCGTCACGGGACAGCGTGCGACGTCGTGCGCCGGCTGCTTCCGCCGTAAACAGGAAGCGGGCTGGGAGCCCGGACCGCGCCGCTTGCCGGCGGCGGTCGCTTGTTGCCTTCCCTTTCAGATTCTCCTTACTATGAAGAACATTTGTTGGTAAGATACCTGTTCTGAATCTAATCGGAAACAAGCGAAAGCATTTACCACTGTATGCTCCTGCACAGATAAAATATTCAAATGTAAGATAAAAGAAAGAATAACAGCAAAATAGACGTGCCTCCGGGGACAGAGATCCGGGTGGAGGATTGGAAGGAAGAGCGGAAGGACGGAGGCCGAGATGTTCGGCGTGACCACACGCTCGTCAGATTGCCGTCTTCCTTCCCTGGCTTTTCCTGACCCTTAACCCCTATGCAAGGTCCCTCTGTTCGATTTACTGTCACCTCCCTCGTGGTGTCCAGGCTCCTGGCTCTGAACGCCAGCTCGGTCTGTGCACCATGGACAGCCCTGTCCCTGGCCGGCTGCCCTCCTCTGTCCCTGCCTGCAACAGGGGTGCTGACCAGGCGCGTCCCCACTCAGACTGCGGATCCCAGCCCCGCCTCGCCTCCCATGCCAGTGCTCTGCAGCTCAGGCCCTGAGGCTCCCTCCCACCCCCGCTCCGCCCCACACCCTGGGGCCATCTTTGACTCTGTCAGTCCTTCTACCTCCCCGCAGGCTGTCCACCAACAAACCCCTGCAGGGCTAGCTCCCCAATGTTCCGGGATCCCAGCACGGGTCGGCTTCCCCACGACCACCAGGGGTCTGGACCACCATCGCCTGTTGCGCGTGCTACGGTGGCATTAATCACGTCCTGCTTTGTCTCCGAGCCTCTGCCCCACACCCTCTTCTGTCTGCTCTCTATGAAGCCAGAGCTCTTTACACAGGAGTCAAATCACCGGATTCCTCTCCTCGAGTCCTGGAGAGGTCCTGCACTGCCGAGCCACAGAAAAACCTGTAACCACAGACTTCTTCTTTCTCAGGAGGTACAACAGGTATGAGTCATCGGGGGCTCTGCTGCACCGTCAGGGAACAGAGGCTCTTGCACAGGCTTCCATGGCCCCCGCAGCTGGAAAGCGGGTGCGGAGGCAGGTGGTGTCTTTCTAGGATTCCACTTCCCCCCTCCCCCTCATCGGCTGAAGCCAGGGGCTGTGCTGTGCCGCAGCGTCCCAGGGGCGCGCAGCGTCCCCGCTCGGCCTGCGTGTGCAGGCGGCTGATGCAAATCAGGCTCGCGGGGTCTGCTTTAAGCCGCGGATCATCTGGGGGAGCCCTCTTTGACATGTTTCTCAGCCTCTCCTAGAGTCCCTGGACGAGTCAGGGCATATGTTTGGGTTTTGTTTGTCTTGATCGTGGCGACGGCAGACGCTCAAGAGAGCAGCCTCACGTGGCAAGCACATCTCAAGTCCTCGCTTGCGTCGCGTCTTCTTACATCCTGTTGTCCGAAGCAAGACTTGTGGCCAAAACCACAGTCAAGGTGAAGCCAGGACACGTGTGCGGATGCAGAGGAGGAGTGAAGAACTGGGGCAAATAACCCAATCTGTCACACGACTAACTTCAAGGGAGCCGGGTAATAAAATCCCCCTGTGTGCCTGGAAGGACAATTTGAAATGTTTGTTGAACCCAACTAACGATCCTTAGTGACATCGATCAGTGTCCTTACAGTGGTCTAAAAGACGCAATAACATCTGGCTTCTATTAGTTTCCTCACTTCATCTCCTACCCCTCAACCTAGCTGATGCCATTCCAGCCCCACGCCAAGCAAGCTTGTACCTCAGGGCCTTTGCACTTACTGTGCATTCGGCTGGGTATACTCCTTTATCAGCTATTTCCATGGCTTTCTCCCTTATATCCTTTGGGCCTTTATTTTAAATGAATACTTTACCTAATTGAATCCCCTCCACTACTGACCCCCTTTCCCTGATCTTATTTATCTGTAGCCGTAACATTTACTTCTTTCTCACATAGTATGTACATTTTACTTATCATCTGCCTCCCGTCATTATAAACTCTTCAGAGACAGGGATTTTGGTCTGTTTTGTCCCCTGTCCCCAGTCCCTATAACTGTGCCTGCATATACGACAGTAGCCATTTAATGATTTTTGTTGTTGAATAAATGAATGAATATCCTGGAAGGTAATAGTTTTCAAAGAATCATCCAGGCCCAGGTGTCCACAGATCTGAGCTTGAGAAACCCTGTTCCACGGGAAGCGGAGAGGCCCTGGTCACAGCGGTTCTGGAAATTGCTTCAGGTAATCACTGTTTTACTGCCTGTCTGTGTGACATGGTAAGAATTACAAGGACAGGAATTGAGATGGTATTACTCATGGGTGCCTTCCCAGGACCTCAAACAGTGCCTGATACATTGTAGGTTCTCAAAAGTAATTGACGACTGAATCACTGAGAAAAGGTATAATATGAAAACCCTAGATCTATTCTAGACACATTACATTCTAGACACAAAACATGAGTATGATTAAACTCTGGCTCACCTCCTTTATTTTGAGATCAATTTGAGAACCATACCATTCACAACTCTGTGGCTTTTAGTCTATTTTAATTTATATGAGAAGAAAAAGTAATATTTGCTCCAATCTTGTGCAAAAGTTCCTGTATTTCTTGAAAATGTTTCCTGAAGGAATATGCCTCCTCCCACTGATACGACAGCAATAACTTTTGGTTCCCATCGAACTTAGGTGGGGTGAGCTGGAGTGGAATTCAGAGAATTAATTCTTGTTTGTTTTTGAATGTATTTTTGAGTAAACAGTGGACCAAAATATTTCCTTGTTTTCCTTTTTTTTCCCCAGTTAATACACTTGCTATTTGGTCTGGGCTTTTCTCTCCTTCAGGACGAGTGCAAGCTATCGTTCTCAGTGCAGCTAACTTGTGCATCTGTTCACGGCTTCTTGTCGGAGTTTCTCTCACACCCAAAGGTCTTCACTTCAGCATGTGACACAGGGACAAGTGATCTGTCATGCAAACCTCCGCTTTTCATTTAGGTAATAACCAAGATCGAATTTGGTATTCAGATAAGGCTTAACCTGAAAAATATCAGGTTTTTTTTTTTTTTTAAACAAAATAGGGGTTTAGGTGAATCAGCAAAGTGATTGACGTCTATGTATTGAGAGCACACTTTCCCAGGAGACCCAGAAATCAACTTTTTCTTTTAAAAAAGAAGAAAACAAACCCGACTCTAGAATCTAAGATTTAGTGAAAGACTGCACAGGTCTGAAGAAAACTGAACGCGCCCCCTCCCCAATCCTGCTGCATCAGGACCTTCCTCAGAGAGGTGAAATCATCTAGCATCCACCTGGGAGTCGAGGCCCCGCTCCCTGGAGACATTCTTGACCCTGCTCTCTCCCTCATGCTCTACTTTTGAGACAATTACAATCTCTTCTCTCAAAATTAGCCTCTCCTTCCTGCCTCCCTAGTGTTCTGTGGGAAATACTCTCAGAAGTCCAGCTCACAGGATTTCTTCCTCTAGGACATGCCCTGAGCCTGCACTGCTCTCCTCATTGAGTCATTAAGACCTCCAAATACTGTTAACTTTCCTTGCAGCCCCAGTCCATGCATACAGCACTTTCTAGAACTTCCATAGAGAGCCTGCACAATCACAGGGGGCCTACACCCCTCCTGTCTCTGGCACCTCATCCCGAGAACTCTGAGGAGCTTTATAATTAATATTCCTACCCCCATCCTTCCTGCAGGTTGCTATTTTCCAAAATGCAGACACGTCCTGTTGGAAAGGCTCTATCTCACCCTTCTGATTTTGTAAATGAGGAAACAGGTCCAGAAAGCGGCCGGCTGGCTCACTGAACCCAAGACCTTCTAATGTTCTCTCTGATGCACTGTGACGCTTGCAGCCCCACTACACCTAAAAGACCCCGTGGCTTCCTTTTCTCCATGTAGAGGACAAGACTTTGCTAGCCATCCTCACAAGACTTTGTGGAACCAGCTGCTTTTCTGCCTTTTCAAACCTACCACCAATTATGTCTCCTTCCTGCCATGTTACTTTTCATTCCTCGAAAGGCCCACGTTCACCTTATGCATTTTTGCTGGAAGATCTTTGTTCTTCTTGTTTGTCCCCCTAGAATATCTATCTCTACTCTTATCCTCTGTTGTGAACCTTGTGTTTTGACCCCAAAACAACCCTGATACATAGTGTGTTTTAATACATTTTGTTGTTCAGTGAACAAATGAAACATTGAATTTAGTCAATTTTTCCCCATATTGACAGTGGCTAGGTATCCTTTGAAGTCAATAAATATCCACCAGCATATTCTGAACTTTGTACCAAAATGGACAATAATAGCAAACATTCACTTGGCATGTTCAAATCTCAAAAAGCAGTGATTTATTAACAGTTGGCATTGTAAAACTATGATGTGTTCACTTGGGAAACCATTTGCTTTCCTGGTCTTGAATGGCCCCCACCTCCTGTGTCTTTCCAAAGCAGACCTTGGTCCTGATTCTCTCTGACCCAATGATTGGTGGGTAGAGACTGGTGAGAAAGAGAAGGAATGTGGGGGTCACAGTGGGAAAGGAAAGGCCAGAAGATACTGGAACAGAATGAATTTGTAATATGACCTCAACCAGAGACATGGAGGTTAGAGAACATGACCCAGAATATGTTCTTAAAAGAGAACCTATATTATAGGAATTATGTAAAATATAAATTGAATCCAAGAGTGATTTTAACATTTGGTTCCTTGCCACTAAACCTGGCAGCCCGATTTCTTGGCCCATAACGTGTGGCATGAAGTACATTAAGCTTTGTGACCAACTCAGATCCACTCCCTTCTAATGTGGTTGGCTAAAGAATTTTTAAGATCTCTATAGAAATGAACTTTATTTTAAAAAGATACACGTTAACTTGCAAATTGAGGACTTAACCTGAAGGGCAAGCATGAAGTCTGAAACGAAGCGGTTAGTGGCTCATGCATCCCCATGGCTGATGCCGTCCCCTGACACTCAGGAGATCCCCCAACCCGCACCCCAGGGCTGCCATGTCTTCAACTTGATCTTTAAAAACAACACAATTTAAGTAGATGTCAATAAAAACCAGTGAATTATAAATATTCTCTCTTCTAGCATATTTGATCAGAACCGTCAATAAACAAAATTGTATTTCCTGGGATTTCAGGCATGAATACTAATCTATGAATTTTAATTTAATATTCTGCCAGAGGATCCTGGGAGGATGTGAACAATTTGGACATCTGTTAAGTTATTCTTGGAGTAAAACTGGACACATGTATAACTTCAGGAAATAACATAAGATGATTAAGGTATCTACATTCAGATACTGTGTGTGTGTGTGTGTATTCAGATAACTTGTATATATATTCAGATAACTTGTATGTATATTCAGATAACATATATATTTAGATAACTTGTATATATATACTCAGATAACTGTGTGTGTGTGTACATATATATATATATGTATGTTCGGATAACTTGGATTTTTATATAAAAATCATGTTAGCTATATAGCATGATTTTATATAAAAATCCAAGTTATCTGAATTAACTACCGTGCACAGCATTATTTGATTCCTTCCTGTCCCTGCCCCACACTTTGACTCACACATTAGCTGGTATTTCCGGTGGTAAAATTGATTTTTGGTACAGAATACACGTCTCTACTCCCTTCCCCCAAACAACCTGAAACCGCTCAGCTAAATCAAGTGGCCGAGTTTCAGCCCACACGGAGCAGCTGCTGTCCTGCTTCTGGTAGGACGATGACAAAGACTAAGCTGCAAGCAAAAGCTCGAATTTGTGCAGTGAGGACAGCTCTCTTTACACTTTTCAACCCTGCTCCCCGTCCGTCCCCTGATCATACATCAAAGTCCGCAGGTGGGCAGCCCCTCATGGGTCTCCCTGAGCTGGGGGCACGCCCCCTCTGGCTGGGAAGGGAAAGCTTCCAGGGCAGACAGAAGGGAGATGAATCTGTATGGTCCTGATGTCAGGCCCCTAAGGACAAGACAGGCTGCGAACTCTCTTCAGGGAAGAATGTCAGCGGAGACTACATTTTATTAGAAGGCCAGTGGGGAAACAGACGAAGAGGCACAGACACAACAACAGGACAGCGAGACCTCAAGTCCCACCCCACTGCCTGGCTTTGGGACAGGGACAGAGCGAAAGCCTGCTCCAGGGGACAAGGTTGGTGCCGTTCCCACTTCCTGAAAGCAAGCTGGCAGCCGTCACCCCATCTTGTCACCCCGAAAACCTGCATGCATTGCTGAAAGTAAGGTCGTCACGCTCTGTACCTTTTAAAACTGCAATTGGGAACTAAATAATGGTGTAGTTTTGTTCAAAAGCAATCTGTATTTTTCATGAAGGTAAGAGCCATGTTACATTTGCTATAGAAAGATGCCGTGAAAGGAAAAAGCTGCGTGTTACTAATATGACAAAAAACATAACAAATTCCACTTATGAAAGTGTTCTGCCCTATAAGAACATATTGAATGAAAGCCAATATTCCAGGTGAGTGAGCCATGCAGAAATGCAGATTTATTAGGGTTTGTTTTGAAATGTAATTTGTACAGCGAGCTTTTTTATTCCTTTGATGGCAATGAAACAGATTTATTGGCTACATGTTGGACGTGCAATAGATAACAGATAACCAAGGGAGACGTTTTAATAAAACACTCAGGAAAGAAGAAAGAAAAGTGAGTGAATATGTCTGCTTACATTTCAGCTAATAAATAAAAAGTACAGATAGGGCTTTAACCGAAAACCATCCCGGTTATTGCAGCCTGGAAGGTTTATTGAAAATTGGGGAAAACACTTGAATTTTTCATACTTACAGCTACGACGTGAGCTGCATAAGCCAGAACGAGGTGACACACGTTCTAATTTGGGTGCCCACGCCGATGTTTTCACGGTAAACGTGCACGTGCTCGTGAAGGGGACGAGCAGTCCCGATGGTGAGGGTGTCTGCTTCGGCCACTTCTGACTCTGCTCTGGGATTCTGGGCCACTGAGCAAGACAGGGATTCCAGCACTTCCATCCCCCCCCCCCCGGCGGTAAGAACCTGGGTGTTTCTAGGGAAGTTTGGCATCTTCAATAAGAAATGAATGGCCTTTCGTCTCAAAGAGCTGAGAGGAAAGGAGGATGCAACTGAGGACAGTGGAGAACGTGCCCTGTGCTTTGAAGCGTGAGTGTGTTTAGGCCCCTTCCCTGAGCCCGGGACTTACCCAGCCTGCCCCACACCCCCTCACTCAAGGCGCTTCGAGTCACTAGGGCCCTAGACTCACGGAAGAAATCGGCTCTCCTTTTTTGTTTCAAGGCAGCAAGAAAACTGGGGCTTTCTCGAAGTAGCCCTGGAGCTATCTGGATTTCATGATGCTCTCTCTCAAGAGCCTTGCTCTGTAGAATGATGAATCACTTCCTACTCCAGAAGTCAGCCTCCTTTCCAACAGACACTGAGGACCCAGGGAAGGAAGATGACTCTGAATACCAGTAATGACCACCGGTGCGAACTCAGGGTCGCGAGTGGTGGGGCAAGGCCAAATTCCTGTTCCTGTAACTTGCAGGACGGCTTTTCAGAACAAGCTCCACAGACCTGGAGAGAACCACACACCCAGATCGGATTTCACTTAGTTCAGAAACAGGAATTCAGAATGGCAAGTGAGGGTACAATTAGGAATCTACATCAATAAAATTGGGTGGTTTTAATACACGAAAGCTTTTAGGCTATAAATAATTCATGATGCTTGCCAAATTTAAATGCCATTGTAAATCCACCTTTGTATATCAAAGAGACAGGAACACAAAAGCAAGAGACATAAAATGAATTGGCATAGTTTGGAGAGTTTGGACCCATTATTAAATATGGATCCAATCAAATATTCCACCTGATTTCCAGTTCTGTTAATATTTCTACATTCACTGTTCTAACTTTCAACTACCCAAATCTTTCAATGAACACTATTTTGAAAGGCTCGTACAGAGTCCCCATGTCATTTTCCAAAGGAGTTACTTCTGTGGAGGGGTTTTCAGGAAGAAACAGTTCAAATTTCTGCTACAGTTAATAAATTGTCTCTGGGAGGATTATAATAAAATTTTTTTGAGACAGGTGTTAAATGAATTTGCATGCCTCAGCAAGATGCATAAAAAGAAGACTTAATGACTTAATTTCTAAAGCATCTATATTATTATGGCATGCTTCTGGAGATGGGTAATTATTGTCTACATAGGTAAGCATGTAGTGCATCCCATGGGAAAAATGTTAGGTCTGTGCCTTTTCCCCAGAAACCATAGCTTTCTTTTTTTTTTTTTTTTTTTACACTTAAGATGTATATATAAAGAAAAGCTCATTTATTGGTTTTTAATATAAAAGGTGCTCTCTTTAAAAGAGCAAGATCCAAGACTGTTTTGTGATTCAAATTTAAAAATAAACAAAACAGTCTTCTGAATCTTCCAAGGCCATGTTTCATGTAATTTAATATGTCCCTGAATTTGTCAGAAGATTTTAAGGGTCTAAATAACTCAACCATATGTCAGCTCTGGTGTACCTGGTTGTATATACTGAATAAACCATTTGATGTATTTATGCACAGACACGGAAAATATATACATGCGTATACATATGTGTATACATTCTCCGACACTATTATTAAATGCAATCCTATACTCTGGGGTACAGAAGTTGATGATATACCTTTCTACTTGCCATGGCTAACAAAGCTAGGTTGAAACTCAGCAACCACTTGTATTCATTGCTTTGCAGGCTAAGTGAAGTTCGGTTGCTGGTGGGCAAGGGTCTCTTACCACACCCCCCTTAAACTAAAGATTCGTTCATGCTCAGTGTTAGTATGTGCACATTCTCTTATCGAGGTGGTCTCGAGCTGCAGATGCAATCACACCGCTCGTGGTGATCCAACTGGATGTCAACGAGAGCCATGTGCTTCGCTCTGCCCCTCCTCTTGAAATGGCCAGGCTCGAACTTTAATACCTAGGACAAGAAGCATATTTCCTGTTAGAAAGCCCTGAGAGTTTAGCACAACTAGATACCCCTTAGGCTCTTTTTGACAACTGGTTCCTTTGAGAAGCCAATGAAAACTATGGACTTGCTATCATGATGCTCTCCTGTAAATTTTTACAGTCATCACCTTCCTGGCGTGGAGTGGTCTGTGATCACAGAGTAACGTCACCTGCGTTACCAGCCCTCAGTACCAAGATGAGCTCGGGGGTCCTGGCAGGCACTTCTCGATAGCTTTCGAAGGCCCTGTTTCATGCTGAGTGTTGCTCCAAATACTGTCATAAAGATTCTTCTGAACAGAGCGTATGTTATGGGTAAATACAAAACCGAGCATTTATTACTTCTGTAGACAGAACGATGAAAAAAGTCATGAACCTAATACAGCAGTGTGGCTAAACGTTTGGTCGATGTAAAATATTTTGCCCTGATGAAGGTGATTAGTGGCCATAATTAAGTGAAAATGTGTTTATGTTCTTATACATTTGTTAATATACAATACCTTTTACAATTCAAAACAGACCAGGCTCCATTAAAATCTTCCTACGTAATATCTGTGTATCAATACAGCATTTCTTCGTAAAGTATAATCCTTAATTTTTTTTAATTAATAAGTTGATTATAACGACGTGGATGGAGCTAGAGAGTATGATGCTAAGGGAAATAAGTCAGTCAGAGAAAGACAAACACCATATGATTTCACTCATATGTGGAATTTAAGAAATAAAACAAATGAGCAAAGGGGGAAAAAAGAGAGGCAAACGAGAAACAGGCTGAACTACAGAAAACACACTGCTGGTGACCAGAGGGGAGGTGGGTGGGGGAAGAACAGGTGATGGGGACGGGGTAGTGCACCTGTCGTGATGAGCAGGGGTGATGTATGGACGTGACTGCATTGTACACCTGAAACTGATACTACATTGTATGTTAACACACTGGAATTTAAATGAAAACTTACAAAAATCTAAGTTGAAACATGATTTTAGTAAGTTTACATGGAAGCTAACTTCTTCCCTGCTGTGGGGTTGCTAAAATCAAATATTGCTCATCTCAGACACAACTACTTGGAAAATCATATACATGCGTCCACAGACACTACTTGGTCAGTTTACCTGCTTCTCTTCTATATGTTCTTACGTTCCTGTTAGCCTTTAACTTTTGATTTTTTTTCTATTTTCCTTTCAGAAAACAAACTCCGTCAGATGCTACCATACAATGATGTTGTATTTTATAGTTTTCAAAGGATTTGCACAGACACGTTATTTCTTTTGCCCTCCAACAAATCTTGTCACATAGGAGAGGAGGCATCCTTAGCCCCATCTTATAGACAGGAGGACTGAGACCCTCAAGGAGGCCATGTGCCTTATGCGGGGTCTTCTGGCCATTTGGACTGGGGCACAGGGCTCTGTCCCCTAGGGTCCTAGCACACTGGGACCAATGCCTCTTCAATGTGCCCATGACTTCCTTTTGTGTCTCAAGGGGTGTTAAGCTCCACATGGGACCTGGAGCGGGAACTGAGATGCTCTGGCTGGCAGGCTCTGGTCCTAGATGAAGGCTACCTGTGGCAAAATCTTGTTTAGAGTCTGCGGGACTTCTCATGGCATTCGTCTGATTCTTGACTATGAATTCTCTTGCCAGCAATGTGCTCATCTTCACATCATTACCTGCTTCGAGTCACAAACAGGCCAAAACCATTGGCAGGAAAAGCAGGGTGAGAGTCCTCAGCACTTTGTAACCCTTCATTTAGCCGGGCTGGGCCACAGGGGCCCCAGTGAGGAGGAGAATAAGTCACCTCGTTTGTCCCATGTTCGATCCAGCTCTGGAGTCTAGACTCGCTAACACACAGTGGAACACGGATTCCCACATGCAGCAGGGCTTCGGAAGAATACTTATGAGTACAAAACAAGGGGGGAAGGGACTCCCTACAAGAGTTCATGCCAGGGCCACAAAGACTCAAAAATATCTGCTGTTGGTAAAGCGGGTGCAAATGGCAGGTCTGATAGCTACGTCTATTGCTCTCTTGTTCTCCTGCAACTCTGCTAGTCTGGCAATATGTATCGCACAATGTCACCCGATTTATTTTGTGTTGTCTCTATTCGTCGGGTTAAAGTGCTTCGAGGGCAAGGACAACAGAAACTGCTACTAAGATCATTGAGTATCTGCCAGATGTCACACACTGTTGTAAGGGACTTTGCTAGTATTATCTGGACTTCCCTGCAACCCTCTTAGCTACTGTTCTAATTCTCATACGTAAGGAAAGAGAGATTAAGCTAGTTGCCCAAAGTTACAGAGTTGGCAGGAGAATGGGTGGCACTGGAACTTGACTCCAGGTGGATGAGCTCACCTGTGAAATGGGAACTGATGTTCGTATGGCTCAGCAGCATGTTGGGAACACAGCAGCTGGAAAAGAAACACCCGGGGCAGGGAGGTGCCAACGCGGAAGTGAACGCTCCTATTCTCTCCTTTTCACCTCCTCCTGCGTCTCCTCTCATTACCTGTCTCCCTGCACCTCCAACAAACACAGGGACAGACACACAAGCCAGGAAATAAAGCAGAGGCCAAAAAAAGGGCCCCACGCTTTGGGCCACTTTTAACCCTTTCACAATTCTGGCAGAAGATTTAAAGTATGAAGAGCAGAATTACAATGACATCTGCCCTTGTGTGTGTGGCTCCTGTGTTCTCTCCTGCTGGGAACTACAGGGGAAAAAAAAAAGATGTTGCTTCTTCATACAAAAACAAGTAAAAACAAAACAAAACCAAACAAAGAATGAAGATTGCAGAGCGTCTGACATTTTGGGGTGCTGAATGGCCCCACCCACAATGAATCGGCAAGTCCAGCTGTGCTATATTTGGTCAGAGTGCCTCGGAAGGGGTTAGAAGTTTGAGTCCTACAGCTCCGCCGAGAATCTCTCCAATACGCATCGGTCACTGTGATCCAAGACTCTACGTAAACCAGATTTGGGGGTCTGCAGATGTAGGGGAGGGAAAGGACTCCTAAGACGATGGCACATGATAAGCATAAGGTCATGATGAAAGCCGCATGACTTGTGATGACCGCCCCTGGACATTCAGGGCTCTGGTGATTCACTTTCTCATTTGACGGCAAACAAAAGTGCGTGCAGTGGGATGGGCGCAGAGCCAGGGCAGCATTTCTAACTGGTCTCCTGATGGTTCAGGGGTTTTCCCTGTGTTTTATATTAAGCAACGTGAGCACAGTATATATGTGCTTTGCTGATAAGAAGAGAAAAATGAATTGGCAGACACTTTCCCAGACAAGACAGGAAAGCACTGTTTGAACAAAGTGGAAATTGGACTGCTTTCCTGGCTGATCACAGCACTGATGTTCAAAGCTTTCAGACCATGTAATGGTAGGTGCAGGTACACAGCATTGAAAGGAGGAAGAAAGCAAAGCCGACTTGAGAGAGCCTGGAAAGTTAAAAGGAAGTGAAAAGCCTTCATGTGGGAAGGCACACTGGCTGGTGATACGTTGTCTGGTCACTTGTAAAGGGAAGGAACCACTGCATTAATTACAGTCGCTGAAGGACACTTACTAATAGGAACCATCCCCAAATGCTTTCCTATTTTCCAGCTAGGGTTCACAGCTGCAAGCACGCCCTGAAATAAAAATCCACTGACGAGCAGCAAGCCACTTCCTACAACCTGTGGGTGGAGATGGAAATCCTGAACCCTCTCCACCACCTGGAAAACCACACGAAGCCAGGCAAAGTTAACTTTTACTAACTGGAGAACGACTAAGCCGGTTGGTGGCTTTCACAACACTACACAAAGTCAAAGACGCGCAGTCTGCAAATTACCACATCACGAAAGATATTTCACCTCGGTTGCTCGCCTCGTAGCCAATACACCACTGAATGAATCATTACCATAAAGCTATTACACTAATAGAACAATACTAGGCAGAAAAGCTATCTGGTGAGTTGGGTTCTTCTCTATTGGGAATATAAAAAAAAGGTTGTTAAGGCCTTGTAATAGTTCTCAAATTAATGGCTGACATAGGAACACAAACACGTATTTCAGGACCAATGCATTGTGTAAGCTGGACTTATTAAGAGTTTATGTAAGATTCTCCCCAACTTCTAAAGCAGGAGGTATTTCGTATACATATAGCTTCTGATCTTAAGAAAAAGCCTCCTATTTTTGCTTCCATTTTGAGCTTTTCCATGCTTCTAGACTTTATGAAAAATGTGCAGAGAGTTTAGATTCTTAAGGGCTGCTAGTCCATTTTTCTGAAACCTAAGTGATTACAAGCAAAAGCATCTTGAAAAGGGAGAGCACGTTATTTTCTGCCTGGGTGATTACCAAACTTGCAGGCAGCAGTCCCAGCTCGCGGAGCATCGTAGCGGAAGGGCTGATTCCACGTCATAAGACAGGTACTCGGTAAGACAGACACCGATAACAAGAGTTTAGCTATGCTTCCCTGGCCAATGAAGTCTGCAGGTGACCAAAGGCTGGGATTATAGTCAAGGTCCATAAAACACTCATGAATACTGAAAATGCAATCTTGCTCTCTGTAGACATTAAGTTTTCTGGGAGCATTCTGGGGTTTGGGGTGCACTCAGCTGCAGGCCAACCTTTAAAGAACTAAGCCGTTCCACAATTTCGACAGCACCTTTCAGGGCTCATGACTACCCACTGAAGAAAACGTTCACAGAAGGCTAACCGGACACCAAATTCAGCGCACAGAATTCGCAGGGAGGACCGTTCATGTCACAAGCGGTCTTGTCTACTTGAGGAGAGCACACCCCCATGCAGGTTTGCAAAGCAATGGTGGGAAGCTAGGTCTAGAAGGGAAGGGGTGTGCGCATTTGGTCATACTTAAATGTAGGGTCCATTCACTTGGGGAGTCATCGAGGCTGCAGGGAAGCCAGACCTCGCAGAAAACTCCACCCACATCTGTTCTGGGCTTTCCAGTCTTCAGCGCTCGCCTTTGTCCAGTATCCCCATGAGCTAAGTGTCAGTGGTATCACTGATGTGTTGAGTGAACTTTCCATCAACATTAACTGTTCCGATCACATCTTTATTCCTTTACATTGACCTAGCACTTCCACCACCAATTTGCTTATGTTCCTCACATAATGTCAGTAAGGTAGGATCTGGGGGTAGGATAACATAATAGTTAATGGATACCATGTAATTTAGGGTCTGCCTGGGAACCCAAAATTGTGGGTTACTGTGGGGACGAAGCGAGGAACCCACACGTCCCTAGGCTGCCCCTCACATGGCAAAGCTGGAACCAGAGGCCATGTCTTCCTTTCAGTCAGGCAATGTTTTGCTCTGTTGCCCCATCTCTGGTCGGAAACACAGCCTTGGGAGTGTGGTCTCACAGTCTCACCCAAAGGGAGAGAAAGAGGACGAAGCAGGGAGACTCTACACTAGCCGTAGAAATGCAATTTCCAGAAAAACAATAGAGACTTTCTTGACTTTTGTTATAGTTGGTTATAATCAGAACCCCAAATCTCACTGCTTTTGTCACAGAGTAGAAACTTTTTGGAAACAACTTTTTTTTCTTCTGTCTCCTTGATCTCAATTTCCAATCTTTGCTAAATTTGTTTCTATGGAAGATGCTTAAACATGTAAAAACTAAAATTACTATTCTTTTATCCCAAATCTGATGTTCAACAGTTTAAAACTTTTAATCAATCTTTTTGTTCATATATAAATACCTGCTTACATTTCCTAACTCTTAAGCTGTAATAGGAAGCACGTTTTTTTTTAAGATTTTATTTATTTATGTGACAGAGAGACAGACAGCCAGCGAGAGGGAACACAGCAGGGGGAGTGGGAGAGGAAGAAGCAGGCTCCTAGCGGAGGAGCCCGATGTGGGACTTGATTCCGGAACGCCGGGATCACGCCCTGAGCCGAAGGCAGACACTTAACGACTGCGCTACCCAGGCGCCCCAAGGAAGCACATTTTTAACATGAAATTCTAGAGTGAAACAAAATAATCCTCTAAAGTCATTATTTCTTTTCCATTTTGCCCAGAGACAGGAATGGTTGTGCCAGAAACACAAATGGGACTGGGCTGCACTCTTCAATACGGCAGCCACCAGCCCTGCGTAGCTGTTTACATTTAAGTAAGTTAAAATCATATAAAATGCAAAGTCCGGTCTCCTGTTTGCATCGTACACATCAGTGGCCCCCCAACCACATGTTGCTGGAGGCCACCGTCCTGGGCGGGGCAGGGAGGGGAGATTTCCATCACTTCAGAAGGGGCTACTAGACAGGATAGGTGGGTACAGCAGCATCTCGACAAAATCACGACAGGAAAGACAGAGAAATTAACTTCGATCTTTCTCTCTCTGCTTTGTGAGTTTTTGGCTCTTGCCTGAATGTCCACAGACAGGGAACCAGATGATGAAAACCAGTTAAGTATTAATTTAAAAGGTCACCGTATTTCTAGGGAACATCCTGTTCCTTCAGGGAGCATTATCAAGGCAAGATGGGAACTGAACTGAAAGCATCCTCTAATGGTCTACACGTTTTCTGGAACCTTCCTTTTGAAAAATCACTACCCCGAAGCGTCTTTTGTATCCTATACATTCCAAGAGGCATCAAAGAACTACTGGGAGCAAACAGGAAAAATACCTTAACAGGAGACCTACAAACTTTTGAGAACAGAAAATCATAAAGGAGGTAACACTGTATTGCACAGTGAAAAATGCTCAACCCCTACTCGAGCAACAGCATGACCCCTGGAAAGAACAATTATCTAAGCTTCATTAGAAGCCTTATCATTTTTCAGATTTTATGCCTTAAACCCTGAGTGCTGAAATATTTGCACAGAGTCACACAGGCCTGCGTATGTGACAAGTTCCAGTTACCCCCTTAAGGGTGCTCGTGGCCCATGGAAACTCATTTCACATCTCATCAGTTACAACCAGAAGCTAGGGAAACCGGTTTCTCGTGTCTCTGGGGTAAGAACACAGACACGGAATAGAACAAAGAACCTGGATTTTTCCTCATGAGCCTCGCTCAAGCAACCCCCATTGCTGGAAATGGTACAAGCCTTCTACTCTTTCCCAGGAGGCACTCAACAGAGTGATCACCACGACATCGTGCAAGGGATTTTAGGAGTCGCGGGGCAATGTGCCAGGCACGTTTGTCCTAGGCATGCAGCGGCTGAGACAGTGATTGATGCTGTTTTGTCCCTTCGTCCAGCGCCTGGCAGAGTGATTTTGTGTAGAGCTCTGCAAACCCCAGGAGTAAAAATATTGTGATACAATGTTTCAAAGAGATGCTTCCGAGAGCAGTTTCCAAAAGATGCTGACATCTCAGACCTGCTCGTGTGATGAAGAAAGATCAAGGGCTTCCCTTTCTAGATATTAATTTGAACAGAAATGTACAGGTAGCAGCTGTGCGGTGCAGAGACAAGAGAAGCAGCGAGAGAAGGGCCCTTCAGAGTTCTTCAGCTTGAACTGTCTGGGAGGGGAGGGGCTTAAGGGGTGGGGCGCATGTTCAACTCTGCCATTTCCGCAATAAACATTTTAAAAACCGAAGCTGTAACTTCTATCTGAGCAGAGTCCAGAGGAAAACAACGCACTCTACAAATAGATCAAAAGCCTGCACTTGAATGTTTTCCTCAGCGTTGTGCCTCGGCAGAGATCTTGTCACTCCCTGGATTATTCTAACTCTAGCCTGGTTATTGCATTCTTCACTGATCCTCAGGGTATGACTAATATGACAAAATTCAGGTTCTTAGATGCAAAGGACAACATCCAATCTAGAGTTCATCAGGTCATACAAAAATAAAACACAATGAACACAGACTATAATATTCTCCGGACATGAAAACATTTTTTCCCCCTTTGAAAACTGCAGGGTGGGGTAAGAAATTCTTGACTAAGAAAATAAGCTTTATGTAGGTCTAAAATAATGTGTTTCCCCGTGTAAGGTAAGCATGGTCACTGTGGCATTGACTTCCTACACTTCCCAAGTTGAAAATACCACTATGACATATCCATTCTCCTTTAGCTCCGAAGTCACCTCTCAAACTTGTTCATATTGTTTTATTGTTTGCAGGATTAACAAAACAAAACAAAACGCCCAGTTTTACAAAGCTGGGTGCTTTATTTAGGGAATACTCTCTAGTCCTTTGTTCTGGTGGATACAGAGGAAAAGCAGCTCAAACAAGCCTTTCTAATGATAATATCTGCTTCCTTGTTTAGATTATATTCTCAAGCACATTTTTTAATAATATTTTTTATTATACTATGTTAGTCACCATACAATACATCCCTAGTTTTTGATGTAAAGTTCAAGCACATTTCTGTATGACGTTTCACATCTTACAAAATGCATTCCATATGCATTATTTTATTCGATCTCCAGAATCACTTTATAAATGATTGTCTGATATAATTTCTTAGTCCCATTTCACATATGTGAAAACTGAGTCTCTAAATTTTGTGACTTGTGTATGCTCCCATGATGGGGAAGTAACAGCTGCTGCCAACATCAGGAGTGGCTCTGACTGTCCTTCAATCTACTCTTTCTTTAATGCTAAGTAAAGTGCTGTGAGTTTAAAAAGGAAAAAGCACAGTGTTACTAGTGGTAAGAACATAGACGTGGAACACAGATCTCTGCTCTCTGCAGAACTCTGTTCTCCCTAAATTTTTGTTCCTCCTTTATCTTCATATTTACTTTTGTTTAGTTTTGCATACTTTCATAGCTAATTCCCCAGGTAGCACTCCGCAGTATTTGGGATACATTGGCATTTTTGGAAGAAAAATAATATCATATTTAGAGAATTAGAAAGTGTCTCTATTTTCTGTCAATCTACATTTTGCTGTCTTCACTCTGCTTAATTTCTTAAGGACCTAATTGAATTCAAGTTTGGACCTTAAAATTAGAATTCTTAAAGCAACCTAGATTTTGCAGGGATAGGCTTTATGAATTCTATAATATTACCACAAAGAGGCCATGTAAGCTCTGAATCACTGCATCATGCATTTGATTATATAATCTAACAAAGATATTGTCCCACAGGTTGTATTATGATGATGAGAAATAAAGAGTCCAGGGGCGCCTGGGTGGTTCAGTCGGTTAAGTGTCTGCCTTCAGTTCAGGTCATGGTCCTGGGGTCCTGGGATCGAGCCCCACGTTGGTACCCTGCTCAGCAGGGGAGTCTGCTTCTCCTTCTCCCTCTGACCCTCTCCTCCACCTCTTGTGCTCTCACTCTCTCTCAAATGAATAAATAAATGAAATCTTTAAAAAAAAAGAGAGAGAAAAAAGAGTCCATCCTTCAGGAAGGACTTAGACCCTCTAGGGCATGTGGCTTGGCAAGTTTAGCTCATGTATAATTTCAGCTCCCAATCATCCCTCTGGCTGGGTGCCTTTGTGCAGTGAACAACATGAACAACTGTACCCAGTGGCCCGGTCCAACACCCTACAGATTACATAACATTTGAGCTGGAAAGAACTCATATGTTACAGTGTTGCAGCACTGCAGCACAGACGTTTGAGAAGGGCATACCTCATGATACTTTTTCACAGTTTTCCCAGAGCTGCACATGCAGGATTTCCAGCTGATGGTCCCACAGCCACAGTTGCCCCCACAGCGCTGCACCAGGAGGCAACGGGGAAAGAAGACCACGTGCGTGAGTTTCAGCTCCTCTCTTAAGTTGACGGAGTAATTCCTGGGAGTGCAACTGTAGCGCTTGACGTCATCATTGAGCCTGTCCAGGTCGACTGCAAGAAACACACAGGTATGAGCGAGCACATGACCCAAAGCAAAAACTCCCGGCGGGTGTTTTGGGGAAGGGGGTGGGAAGATGCTGTGCGAATGACCTTAATGCAGAGATCGAATCTGTCCCTGGGATCTCAGTTATTAACCTAACATGGAAGGTGGAAAATCTGATTCTCTTTTGATCCCATTTGCCCTTCCAAATAAATACATAAATAATCAACGACAGCAAAGGAAAAACAAAAAACTCTCAAAAACCTTGGCTAAATCTTTATCTTGGTTCAAATTTCCTTGTACCTTTTTTAATGTAAAAAAAAACAATTCTGAGGAATGAAAATGAAATGTTCAGCAATTTAAAATAACTGCCTTTATCTTAAAACAACAACAACAACATAAATCGCTTCTTGATTCTAAATAAAACCTGAACTCTAAACCATTATTTATTATTATTTGAATTATATCAGGGATGCATTAGGGACATCTACTCTATTGTTTGGCTGGTAATGAAATTTTACAGGGAAGTGTGAAGAAGGAAAAGGTTTCAGCTTCATTTTAACTCCAAGGTCAATCAAAATGTCAAAGAAGATGGCACTCAGGAGCTGTGCATGTGATGGGTCTTTGCGGGCTGGGTCCTAGATGGCAGCAGAGCACATGGGTCAGGCTGGCTTTGCAGCAAAGCTGCGGCTGCCTGGCCACCCGGCAGCCAGCAGGAAAGTGACCCGACTGCGTCCAACCTCTTCTTCCCCATCTATAAAATGTACACGGCAGACTTTTACCTACTTCACAGCAATATTGGCGGGACTGAATCTAGTGTGCCCGGCACTCGGTTATTGCCGATTAAGATTATTCATCTTCCTTCATTTCGATCTTTCCTCCGCCTTTCCTTTTAAAGTCAAATGGTCCAAAATTAAAAAAAAAAAAAAATCAGGCCTTTCTGTTTCTCTCTGTTGGTCATGAGTCTGGGTCAGTGATTGTCGAGGGGGTGTGGTTACTGGGACTTCTGTGAATTAAGAGCATCACCCTCAATTTTCAAATTCTAGTCACAGATATTTACTTGAATTAATGTTATATTATTGTATTTACATTGGCTACATTCAACGTTCTGGAAAAGCCACCTGATCCTCCCTGCACTTGGCCTGCGAGCCCTCTGACCACGCCCCAGAGTGCTTCCCTTGTCACCGGCCAGGAGGGCACAGGAGGAATCCCACAAAGGCCAGGCAGACCGCACCAGGCTTCCTCTGGACCCCAGCCCCTGCAAGTGTCTTAGTCTCAAACCCAAACTTCTTGATAGGCAGTGAGAGTGCCCTTCTGGGGTACAGGCCAGAGGCTAAGGATGCTGTGGGAGAACGCACGGGAGGGAAACCAAAAGCAAAGGAGGCATAGGTGGGTGAAGAGTCCCCTTAACAGCACGAAGTCCGCGGAAAGTCTGGCCATATGGCCGGGTGACCCCGTGAATAAGGAATGACTGACAACTGGATTGCTGCCCTGCCCTGAGAGCCTTTCCATATGTGCAACTAGGCTTTGATTCTCAAGGGCAGGGATTCTTTTCCCCCAACTGCTATGTGCTGAGCTCAGGACACTGGGGGGAGGGGGGTGCTGAATAATTGCTGAGTAATTTCTGTACGTCATTTATTGCTGTTTTTTCCTTCCTTTGCAAAGACATGTCCTAAGTTTAGCTATAATGAATCCAGATTTAAATTGAATGAACTGTGTCTTGGGAAAGGAACCATTTTATTGGTGCGAAAGCCCAGGAAATGATGGCAAGCAAAACAGGAAGGATTACATAAATGGGTTAGGAAGCGCAGCCACAACCCATTACAAGTGTCACCTTGAGATAAACAGTGACGCTGAGCAGTGCTGTGCTGTGGACAGGGCTGGGGCGGCGGCCGGACCTGCCATGGGTGATCACGGGCGTCTGTTTGGTCTCATGCTGAGGACTCAAAGAGTGCGGTTAGCAAGGGGGGGTGGTGGGACGTGGGAGGGCGGAGAGTGACAGGCAGGGGGGCACTGAGGGTCTCTAGGTCAGCCCCTGCTAGGCACCTTCCGCCTGTCACCGCACTTCAAGTGGGGACAGTGGGAAACTGGGATTTGGAGCTCTTCCCCTTTGGCTCCAGTTTCTGGCACATCTAGGAGAATGGGGGCATGGCAGGTCCCCAAGAGCCGAAGAAGACGGAGCTCCCTGGGGCAGTAGTGGGTCTGGGGCAGCGAACGGCTGCAGCCTTCCCTCCAGGATACCCCCGAGCACCGCAACAGTACCCCTGTTCTCCGGGGTTCAGCTAAACCCCCAGGTGCCTTAGCGAGCCAGGAAAAGGCACGTCCTCCTTACTCATGTGGAAGCAGGACTGTACACTGGGCAACTGTTTTACGGACCAGCACTGGTCCGCTCCGTGGCCTGCATGCCCTGAAGAGACGTGAGACGCTGTCCGTTTTCTGCATCCATTCACTGATGTGACCGGTGCCACCGTGGCCCAGGGTGACTGCCGTGGCATCCAGCCGCCCCGCGTCTCTGTGGACTGAAACCACCAAGGTACTCGATTTAGAACTCGACGTAAAAGGTTCTTCTGAGTGGATGCAAACACCTGCGAGGCGTGACTGCAGGCGTTCTGCAGGGGACACGGGTTCCTCGTCAGAGGAGACAGCTGAGGCTGCACCCAGAGCAGGGCACAGACCAGAGGCTGAGTGGCCAGCGAGGCTCTGGTGCGTCCCCGCCTGGGGGCTTTGCTTGAGCCTCCGGAGGGAGATCCAGGGAGAGGGCCGTGCTTTCCATTCCCACTTCCGTCTCCACAGAGGAGTAGGACAGGGCAGCAAGAACGTCCCAAATGTAATTCAAAGGCCCGTGAATTTCATCTGTTTTCCCTTATTTCACCCCAATGTGTGTAATGTTATAATCCCTCTTTCGCTGTCCTTTTGAATTTGAGTCTTGTCTCTTCCTGGGTCTTCAACACCCGTTTTCTGGGCTGGGCACTGACGATCTGTTGGAAGGGCTGAGAAGGGGCCGCCGTCCTCAAAGGCTTTCCCTAGACACGCCGGTCCGATGTGGGCACTGCTCAGGGCAGGGGGAGCACCCCTCTTCTTGCAGCCCTGGCCTCAGAGCACAGTACTTGCAGAAGATCCTTGTGCTGTGATGAGCTCTGGGGTCTGAGCACTGGGTGGGGACGTGTCAAGCAGGACAGTATTCCGTCTCCAACCCACTGAGGCTCAGGTGTGGGAGGACGGAGAGTCAGCCTGGTCTGTTTGATCCCAGCCACCTCTGCCTACAGCCCTGAGTCCCAGGAAACCTGAGAAGCTCTTCACATACATGCCTGCAAGACCACCACGCCCAATGCTATGAATTACATACCATTATTCTCTCGCTTTCACAAGGCAGGAAACTGAGCCTCTGAGAGGTTAAGAAAAACACTTGTCCACAGCCACACACCCAGTCATGGCAGAGCTAGAGTGTGAATCCAGGCTTTCTCACGCCTCCGCGAGCTGACAGCCGTGGTCTGAAGATCTGAAGGGAGGTGCAGAGGGCAGCTTCCACGAGCCATGCTGGAGTCTCCCCACTGGAGTCACACTTGCAGTTCCAAGGACCAGGCTTTCCAGGTGGGTGACAGACCGTGACCTGCCATTTTCAAGATGTTGGCAATGATGTGCACCCAAGCCGTGTGTCCCGTGCGCACACATTCACTTACCGGGTTCTGCCTAACTGCCTGGAGCCTACTTCTTCCTCGGCATCCAACAACATAATGAGTTTCTCTGTTTCCCCTGATTTGAGGGAGCCTGTGTCTATGCACAATCTTCACTGCAAGAAAAAATGAGGACAAACGCCTTCTTGCCCTCACCCGCCTGTGGTCTTAGTCATGAAAACTTGTTGGAAGCCAATGCAAAGAGCTGAACGGATTGATAACAAAAATCTGTCTTCAGAGGGAACCCACACTGGAGCCCTAAAGATCTTTCTGATAGGACAGATAAAGCCAGGACGGGCGCACCTCGTGGCATTGTGTCTCGGTGGATACTTGGAGGTTCCGCCTTTTCCCCCAGATTGCAGGTTTGTGGCAGCCCCAGGCTGTGCACGTCTATCGGTGCCATTTTCTCCCAGCAGCATTTGTTTACTTTGTCGCATTTTGATAAATCTCACAATACTTAAGACTTTTTCATTATTATCATATCTGTGTGGTGATCTGTGATCAGCGATTATGACTCACTGAAAGCTCAGATGATGGTTAAGTATTTTTTAGTATTAAAGCATTTTTTAAGCTACAAACATTGTTTCTTCAGACAATGCTATTGCACACTTGGCTACAGCATGGCGTAAACACAACTCTTACACGCCCCGGGAAACCACAGCTATTGTCTGACCTGCTCTTTTGTGATATTTGCTTTCTTGCTGTGGAATAACGGGGCTGGGACCGAATGCGCCGTATGTCCCACGTGTGCCTGCACTGGGGCTCGCACACTTGGCACTCACGGCGTGGGTGCTGGTCAACTCATGATAACATTTTAAAGGCCTTCTGTAAGTGGATCATTTCAAGTGTTTTTGTGAATATAAAAATTCATCGTGAAACAAAATAATGTCCTCCCTTTGAATGTAGGCAAGTGTGGTTTTTTCTCTCCATGCATGTTTAATTCACTGCCTGTTTGTTTAACAGGAGGATGACCCCGGTGGGTAGTCTCTAGGTGTCAGGTTTATTGGCGGCTTTCACCGTGCTGGTCTTCCATCCATCTTTACTCTGCTGTGGGTGTCGCTAGCCTTATCTTGATCTCCCTGAGTCCACTGGAGTCTCCAGTTAAACTTGCACATGTTCTTAGAGCCAGGACGCATTTTCTAACGATCAGACCAAGGCTTTACAGTGCTAAGGTTCTGTATAAATTCCTTCAGCATGCGTTAATGTGTACGTGTATATATTAGTGCACGTTAGCATGTGGTAAGGCAGGGGAGGTGATGTGCTTGAAGTGGGGCCATATATATATATACACACGTCTAATTTATTAATACCACACTTTTGCCGTTCTATTTCACTTTCTCTAGCACTCAAGTGTACCATGTCATTTTAGTCTTCCAGGGCTCAAGTCAAAAGCCACGTTCAGGGGCGCCTGGGTGGCACAGCGGTTAAGCGTCTGCCTTCGGCTCAGGGCGTGATCCCGGCGTTCTGGGATCGAGCCCCACATCAGGCTCCTCCGTTATGAGCCTGCTTCTTCCTCTCCCACTCCCCCTGCTTGTGTTCCCTCTCTCGCTGGCTGTCTCTATCTCTGTCGGATAAATAAATAAAAAATCTAAAAAAAAAAAAAAAAAGAATTAAAAAAAAAAAAAGCCACGTTCAGCCTCCCTGTCCTCTGACCCTCCGACATGCGCTCGCCACGCCTTCTCTGCCCTGTTACAGTACCTACTTCACAGACCTTGCTTTGTCACTGTCTTTTATTTAGGTGCTTCTCATCCATTAAAATAAAAAGTTCTTGGAAGCAAAGAGTTAATCATCTTCTGATCCCTCTTCTCCTGGTGCTTTGTCCATAGTGCAGAACCCCAATGTAGGTCACGTAAGTCCTGCTCTCCTAAAACCACGTGCTTTCAACCAGGTCCTGCTGAAAGAAATACGGCATCTCTGAAGACTGAGCATGCCATTTCAGGATCTTTGAAATAACTAAGTCCAAAAAAAAAAAAAAAAAAAATGAAGTCCCTATGACACCCCAGACAGCTGTTTCTGATTTTCCTTAAATCTTTTGTGACTCTGAATGGATACCCATAAACTTAAAGTCAGGGTCAGAAAAAGTTCTGGACATCGGCAGCCCCACTCATCAATCCAGATTTCCTTTGCAAGGATTAGGTCTGTAACAATGACTACCTGAAGGACTCAACCTGCTGATGGTCTAGGTGAGGACTGGGAGGCGAGATTCTAGAACCAGCTCTACCGAGGATGAATGATGACGCATGAAGAGGACTGGCACCAAGACCCACGGAACCTAGGAGCAGGGCCACAGGGAAAGGAGGGCGTCCAGAAGGCTCGCTCCCTGACCAACGTGCTCAGAAATACACCCTTCGCCATGGGGAAAGGACAGTCTGTTACATAAAACACTGAAAATGAGACTTCGATTCTACAACACAGATTTACGAGGCTTTGGGTGAGGGTGGGAGGTAAGGGGTATGTATGAATAATTGTAGTATTTTATACCAAGTAACTAGGGTTTCTCAGCCTTTTTCAAGGTTCATAAATTCCCCAGGAGGAGTCTGTTCATCTTTACGGACATTACAACCTCACTGTGATTTTCAGATTCCCTCTCCCATAAATCAGCACATAATTGTGAAAACTGTTTCCACACCTCAAGCCCACTTTGGAAGTGCAAATAAATCTGGAAAGAACGATGATTTTGTTACTTTTAATGAGAAAATATCAGGATATTTTAAACTTAAAATCATGAATTTCTTGACTCCATTTGCTGGTTTAATTTCTAAAGAACGGACATATTTACCACATGTATTTGATTAACCTAAGTCACAAGGTTCCCAATTAGACAACACCAAATTTTGGGGGTTTAAAAACATTGCTAAGCAATGAGTGAATGGACATGTACTGAGCACCTACTGTGTGCCTGGTTCTCTGTAAGATACTGTCATACTTGCAACTCTCAGTGAATTCTGATAACAAATCCTCGTTGCAGACACGACTTCCCCATACATGTGGGACCCAAGAGGCAGAGAAGTTAAGTAACCTGCCTAAGGTCCCTGGACACATAGTAGCTCTTTGACAAACACGTGCAACAAAATGGATGAGCGCATGGCCATCTGCAAGGCACTGAGCAAGGCATGAAGGCAGCTGACATCATCAGAGGGCAATTCTCTGAACTCTAAGGACTGTGACCTGGTGGGACGTGGGAAGTACATCTATGCAACGAAAAACAGGAGAACAAGCTCGGAGGTGAACATTTCAAGGAGACCGTGAAACATCTTTCTCTCAGGAGCTGGACTCTGAGTTCCCCCAGCCTGGCCTGTGCAGCGAACAAACCCAGATTCATGGCATGGCTCTTTCCTTTGCAGCTGTCACAGGACCTTTCCGATTTTCTTTTAGTACATAAATCGGGAATAACAGTACTCTTCTGCCAAGAAATCTATTACGATTGAATGAGTTAAGAGGTGCCCCGGTGGTACAGTTGGTTAAGCATCCAACTCTTGGATTTGGCTCAGGTCTTGATCTCAGGATCATGGTATCGAGCCCCACATCAGGCTCCATGCTCAGCATGGAGTCTGCTTGAGATTCTCTCTCTCCCTCTCCCTCTGCCCCTCCCTCTCATGCTATCTCTCTCTAAAATAAATAAATAAAACCTTAAAAAAATTGAATGAGTTAAGAGTGTTTGAGGCACCGATCCAAATCCTTGCTCTCAGCAGGTATCCCCCAGAATGCTGTCTAAATAAGTAAAACAGGTAAATGAGCAAGACTAAGACAGAATGACCCAAACAACTGAGGTGCTGCACTTGGGGACCACTAAGGAAAGGAATGTCATGTCCATCTTGGTCTCAATGTCAGAAAGCAATGATCTGGTGTGTTCACTTTAATCCCCTGGGACTTAGCACGGTCCTTTGCAAGTCAAGACTTACTGAGCCGGTTCTCCCAGCACTGGCGGTTCTGAAAGGAGCATGTGCTGTTGGAGGGTGCTTTCTCCCTAAGTCCACAGGGGCACAGAGCAAAAGGATGCTGTGGGAAGGGTCCGAATGCTTCCCAGAAAAAGTGGGTAAGATCCCGCAAGGCAAAGACAGTCATCATTAGCCAGAGTGACTGTTGTGGGAAAGGCACACACATCCACCCAGACCCCAGAAGTTACCATTAAATGGTGTTCTCCACCATTAAGTGGCATTTTCCAATCAATGTGCCTTGATGGGGGGGTAACAGGTGATGAAAGGGGGTCAGGATACCCACAAAGATGGACAACCTCATCATCTAGGAGAAAAGCAGAGGCACCAGGAGGAAACACACTAAAATTCTTGTCCCTGTGCCAAGACTTCCTTCAAACCTTTTATGTGCACCCACACAGACACACCCATTGTGATCAACAACAACGTGGCTTTTACTAACACCTTCTGGCGAACTGAGTGGGGACTTTAGATCCTTACAAGCCATACGGGTCATCAACAGTGGCCACAGTCTAAAAAAAGAAATGCTTTTCAAAGGAAACATCCAACAAGCCAGAAAAGTTTCTGGGTAAACAGTATCCTAGAAAAGTTTAGTACTTGCCAAGTATTTTGCAAACTTGTAAGGGGTGTACTGATTTTACAGACCCTTAAATCTGACAGTATTTGGATGCCCCGTAGGAGGCTCTCCAGATTAGCGATGATTATCTTACCACCCTACAGGGAAGAAAGCAGGAGAGTTCACAGAAATAGCTTGATTCTGTGCAGTTTTACAGAAGTAACAGTAGTAGCTATCATTTACTGAGGGCCTGTGTTAGATAGTCTCTATTATTAATCCTAACACGACTTGGCAAAGTGGCTATAATTAGAGCCATTCTGCAAAGCGCACAAGGCAGAGGCTCAAGGGTCTACAAGTGACTTCCCCAAGGCCACTGTTCTTTGGATGTGAGTTAGAATTTTATCGCAAATTTAATTGGCTACCAAGTCCATGCTCTTCCCACTAAGCATCCTTTCTTTTGCTCTCATTCTATCAAATTTGTGGAAGACAATTTTCACAGTGATAAAGACGGCTTTTACTTGGGGCATACTATGGGGTTCAGCAAGTTCAATGAAGGCAACCCTCTTTCAACATCAGAAATTAGAAAAAAAATTCATTTTGATTTATGTCCCCAGTACCCCTGCTTAATTGACAGAGAGGTAGTTACAGGGGCGATAGCTCAAGCCTGACTAACCGGATTCATCACTAGTGTCAGCCCAAGGCCTTCTGCAAGTTGCTACCCAGACAGCAAACAGACAAAGCTACCAGCATTCATCCTGTGACGGCTCCGCATGCTCCAAGCTACGATCATGTCTTAATATATATGAGATTATTTCCCTCATTTGAAATCATTTATGAAAGAGCGAAACTTGTATTTTCCTAGTTCGTAAACAAGGGCATGAAAAAGAAACGGCAATAAAGGACTCATTTAAAAATTAGAAGAATTTTGACTTAGGAGAATTTAGAACAAAGTCAAACATTTTGATATTAAACATATTTTTGTCATTTAATCCTCAGCTTCTACGCCAGTTATTTACCTAAAAATCGCATTCAAATTAAAAAGTCAAGCGGTTTAGGGGCGCCTGGGTGGCTCAGTCGTTAAGTGTCTGCCTTCGGCTCAGGGCGTGATCCCCAGGGTCCTGGGATCGAGAACCTCATCGGGCTCCCTGCTCCGCTGGGAGCCTGCTTCTTCCTCTCCCACTCCCCCTGCTTGTGTTCCCTCTCTCGCTGGCTGTCTCTCTCTCTGTCAAATAAATAAAATCTTAAAAAAAAAAAAAGTCAAGTGGTTTAGATCTTAGAGCAAAATAGTGTCACGTAAGAAATCACAGAATTGGTATCAGAGCCTCTCAAGTGGGTTAATAACTGTCCCAGAGATAGAATGCCTAATCATTTAGAGTCTGTAAAAAATCACGTATTTCAAACCCTGTCACTTAGAATCAATTTAATCTCAATACATTTACTCCACTCAATGCAGAAATTCTGATTTTTTTTTAAAGAGGAGTGCACGTGAATTTTGGCACATGCATTAAAAAAAAAAAGCAACCTTTTGAGAAAGAATTTACTCGTGGGTGGAGTCTTTTGGGTTTTCCATACAGAGTATCACATCAAGAGAGACAGTTTGACTTCTTCTTTGCCGATTTGGATACCTTTGATCCCTTTTTGTCTTCTGATTGCTGTTGCAAGGACTTCTAGTACTATGTTGAATAATAACGGCGAGAGTGGGCATCCTTGTCGTGTTCCTGATCTTAAGGGAAAGGATTCCAGCTTTTCCCCATTGAGAATGATATTCGCTGTAGGCTTTTCATAGATGGTTTTTAAGAAATTGAGGAATGTACCCCATCCCTACACTCTGAAGGGTTTTAATCAGAAAAGGATGCTGTATTTTGTCAAATGCTTTTTCTGCATCTATTGAGAGGATCATATGGTTCTTGACTCTTTTCTTGTTGATAGGATCTATCACACTGATCGATTTGCGAATGTTGAACCACCCTTGCATCCCAGGGATAATCCCACTTGGTCATGATAGATAATCCTTTTAATGTACTGTGGGATCCTATTAGCTAGGATCTTGTTGAGAATTTCGGCGTCCATATTCATGAGGATACCGGTCTGTAATTCTCCTTTTTGATGGGGTCTTTGCCTGGTTTGGGGATCAAGGTAATACTGGCCTCTTACAGAGCAATTCAGTAATGTGGTAGGATAAAAAAAAAAAATCAATGCTCAGAAATCAGATGCATTTCTATACACGAACAATGAGACTGAAGAAAGAGAAATTAGGGAATCCATTCCATTTACAATAGCACCAAAAATCATACGATATCTTGGAATTAACGTAACCAGAGAGGTAAAGGATCTATATTCTAGAAATGACAGATCATTCTTGAATGACACTGAAGAAGACACAAAAAGATGGAAAAACATTCCATGCTCATGGATTGGAAGATAAACATAGTTAAAATGTCTATGCTTCCCAGAGCAATCTACACTTTTAATGCCATGCCGATCAAAATACCAATGACATTTTTCAAAGAGCTAGAACAAATAGCCCTTAAATTTGTGTGGAACCAGAAAAGGACCCTAATCACAAAGGAATTGTTCAAAAGGAAAAACAAAGCTGGTGGCATCACGTTGCCTGATTTCAAGCTATACTACAAAGCCATGATCAAAAAGACAGCATGGTACTGACACAAAAACAGACGCATAGACCAATGGAACAGAATAGAAAACCCAGAAATGGACCCTCGGCTCTTTGCGCAACTAATCTTTGATAAAGCAGGAAAAAACATCCGGTGGAAAAAAGACAGTCTCTTCAATAAATGGTGCTGGGAAAATTGGAGAGCTACATGCAAAAGAATGAAACTTGACCACTCTCTCACACCATACACAAAGATAAACTCCAAATGGATGAAAGACCTCGATGTGAGACAGGAATCCATCAAAATCATAGAAGAGAACATAGGCTGTAACCTCTTTGACATTGGCCACAGCAACTTCTTTCATGACACATCTCCAAAGGCAAGAGAATCAAAAGAAAAAATGAACTTGTGGGACTTCATCAAGATAAAAAGCTTCTGCACAGCAAAGGAAACAGTAAAAAAAAAAATAAAAGGCAGCCCACGGAATGGGTGAAGATATTTGCAAATGACACTACAGAGAAAAGACTGGTATCCAAGATCTATAAAGAACTTCTCAAACTCAATACGCGAGAAACAAATGATCAAATAAAAAAATGGGCAGAAGATATGAACAGACACTTTTCCAATGAAGACATACAAATGGCTAACAGACACATGAAAAAAATGTTCAAAATCATCAGCCATCAAGGAAATTCAAATCAAAATCACCTTGAGACACCACCTTACGCCAGTTAGACTGGCAAAAATTGACAAGGCAAGAAACAACAAATGTTGGAGAGGATGTGGAGAAAGGGGATCCCTCCTACATTGTTGGTGGGAATGCAAGTTGGTACAGCCACTCTGGAAAACAGTGTGGAGGTCCCTTAAAAAGTTAAAAATTGAACTACCCTATGACCCAGCCATTGCACTACTGGGTGTTTACCCCAAAGATACAGANACTACTGGGTGTTTACCCCAACGATACTGACATAGTGAAGAGAAAGGCCATATGCACACCAATGTTCATAGCAACATTGTCCACAATAGCTAAATTGTGGAAGGAGCCCAGATGCCCTTCAACAGACGAAAGGATAAAGATGTGGTCCATATATACGATGGAATATTACTCAGCCATCAGAAAGAACGATTACCCAACATTCACAGCAACATGGACGGGACTGGAGGAGATTATGCTAAGTGAAATAAGTCAAGCAGAGAAAGACAATTAACATATGGCTTCACTCATTTATGGAACATAAGAACTAGGAAGATCAGTAGGAGAAGGAAGGGAAGAATGAAGAGGGGGTAAACAGAAGGGGGAATGAACCACGAGAGACTATGGACTCTGGGAAACAAACTGAGGGCTTCAGAGGGGAGGGGGTGGGGGAACGGGATAGACTGGTGATGGGTAGTAAGGAGGGCACATATTGCACAGAGCATTGGGTGTTATACGCAAATAATGAATCATCAAAGTTTACATCAAAAACTAAGGATGTACTGTATGGTGACTAACATAACACAATAAAAAATTAAAAAAAAAAAAAAAAAATTTACTTGTGGTAAGTAAAACTGTAGTTCCAAACTAACAGGCCGGAATGTTCCAACAATTCTATCTATATTTTAATGCCAACACTGATGCTGTGAAAGCTGGCTTTTCCCTTACTACAATTTGTTGGATTTTTTCTATGAAAAACACACTATTGCTTGGGAAAGCCAAGTTCTTCTGGAATAAGTGAAAAAACACCCATATCTCATTTACATTGTTAATGTCCATAAATGGCTTCTGAATGACAGCCCACTCTAGTAGAGTTTAAGGCTGATCGTTTCTTAATTTAAAGATGTCCAATGTCATGCTATGACCTTGAATAAAGATGTGCTGCCCCTAAATTCAAACGACTGTCTTTCAAGGAAATCACAGTACGGTTTTAGTTAGGCTACAATGGTCATGAGATGATTATATAGTCGGTAGAAGATCCCCGGAACTTTCTACCTAATTATGTGAAGGGTGTTATAGCATTAGCATACTCATCAGAAAAAGTAAATGCAACTTGAGCTTCAAACAACTTTTCTTTTTTTTTAACTTTTAGGCAGCTTCAGGTGAAATCATGAGGTTGAAATTATTGGTAAAAATTGAGTTTTGGAACTGGGGTTATGTGCAGATTTCGATTATCCATGGTACCCTTTTCTCCATCCCCCTAAGAAACTGAACATTGTTATATTATCTTCAGTCCAGAAGATTTTACAGACAAGTCTGAGCTTATCTATTACTTGTGAGTTTTATTTTTTAATTTTTAATTTTTTTTAAGATTTTCTTTTATTTTTTCATAATACTTTTTATTATATTATGTTATTCACCATACAGTGCATCCCTGGTTTTTGATGTAAAGTTCCATGATTCATTAGTTGCGTATAACACCCAGTGCTGCATGCAATTCGTGCCCTCCTTAATACCCATCACCAGTCTATCCCGTTCCCTCAACCCCTTCCCCTCTGAAGCCCTCAGTTTGTTTCTCAGATTCCATAGTCTCTCATGGTTCATTCCCCCTTCTGTTTACCCCCCCCCTT